>NC_134355.1:54423247-54483011 GCF_048569485.1 Anomaloglossus baeobatrachus
AACGTGAGTGAATACTCATAACAAAATAGTACTGAGAGAGAAAAAAAGCTAAGGCCCAACAGGGAGGGTGCGGTGTCCCCCAATGATGGCTAAGAGAAAACTATTTTACGGTGAGTACACAAAAATCCGTTTTTCTCTGACGCCTCATTGGGGGACACAGGACCATGGGACGTCCTAAAGCAGTCCCTGGATGGGTAAACAAACAACGCAACCCAAGGACTAGGAACTAGTCACAGATAGCCAGGAGCGCCTACTGAGATAGGTGCTCCACTATCGTTTGCAGAATTTTCCTACCAAGGTTCGCCTCAGCCGAAGCCTGGGTATGGACTCGGTAATGCTTTGAAACAGTATGTAGGCAAGACCAGGTCGCAGCCTTACACCCCTGTTCCACTGAAGCCTGATGCCTAATGGCCCAAGAGGCACCAATTGCTCGCGTGAAATAAGTCCGCAGCCTACTAGGAATGGGCTTGAGTTGCGAGCGGTAGACCTCTTGGATCGCAGAGCGAATCCGGCGAGCCAGCGTTGTCTATGAAGCTGCCTCTCCTTTCTTAGGCCTTTCAGGAATGACGAACAAGGAGTCCATGTTCCTAAAGGGGCTGTCCTGGGAACGTAATATCTGAGAGCCATCACAAGGTCTAGCGAATATAGAACCCTTTCCACCCTATGGACTGGGTGTGGACAAAAGGAAGGCAGAACAATGTCCTCGTTCATATGAAACGGGGAAGTAACCTTCGGAAGAAAATCCGGAAGGGGGCGTGGAACCACCTTGTCCTGATGAAAGATCAGAAAGGGTTCGCGGCAAGAGAGTGCTGCCAGTTCGGAAACTTGTCTGATGGAAGTAATCGCCACTAAGAATGTTACCTTCCAGGAGAGAAGAGCAAGAGAAGATTCCTTAAAAGGTTCAAAGGGGGACCCTGGATACCGTCCAAAACTAGATTGAGCTCCCATAGGTCCAGCGACCGTTTATACTGGGGAACTAGATGGGAAACACCCTTGAGGAAAATCTTGACTTGCGGATTGCAAGCTAGGCGGTATTGATAGAATATTGAGAGAGATGAAACCTGCCTCTTAAGGGAGGTGAGGGGGCCAACCCCTTTTGCAACATGACTGCAAAAAAAAACAAAACAAAAAATCAAGAATTCTGGGGATCGCCAGATGCATAGGTTGGACATTAGATTCCCTGCACTGGGAAAGGAAGGTTTTCCACGTACGGTGGTAAATACGGGAAGAAGGCCGGCTTTCGGGCACTGTACATGGTGATGACGACCGGAGGAGAGAATCTCACTCTTGTTAAAGTCCAGGTCTCAATGGCCAGGCCGTAAGCTTCAGGACTCTGGAGTTCTGATGGGAAATGGGCCCTTGGGTCAGCAGGTCTGGGATGCTTACGAGGCGCCATGAGCAATTGTACTAATTCGGCATACCAGGCTCACCTGGGCTAGTCCGGTGCTATTAGTATCACCGGGACTCCTTCTGCCTTGATCTTCCTGATTACTCGCAGCAGCAGGGGCAGAGGCTAAAAACATGTAAGGTAGACGGAAGCGACTTCAGGAGACTAGAGCATCCGCGCCGATGGACTGTGGATCACGTAACCTGGCTAAGAACGCGGGTACCTTTGCGTTCAACCTTGAGGCCATTAGATCCACGTCTGGTGTACCCCAGCGAGTGCAGATGTGTGGGAACACTTCTGGGTGGAGAAAACACTCTCCGGCGGCCAGGCCTTGGCGACTTAGAAGGTCCGCCACCCAGTTCTCTACTCCCGGTATGTGTAACGCTGAAAACACAGACCCCCGTCGATTCAGCCCAGGTGAGGATCCTGAGGACCTTGAAATAAGCTGTCTTGCTGCTGGTACCTCCCTGCTGATTGACCTACGCCACAGCTGTTGCATTGTCCAATTGGACCTGAATCAAACGACCTGCTAGCAGAAGGGGGGAATGACCTGAGCACGAGAAAGATCGCACTGATTTTCAGGATGATTTCTGGGAAGGGAAGACTCCTGGGGCAACCAACGTCCCCAAGCAGTGTAGAGTCAGTACGCTGCTCCCCAGACTAAGAGGCTGGCGTCCGTGGTCAGGAGTAGCCAGTCCACTTGGGGGAGAAAAACTTCCTCTCAATATGGAAGAGGACTGAAGCCACCAGCAAAGCGCATACCTGACTGAAGGTGTCAGGTGAAAAGTCCGTCAAAGGAAAAAAGGGGCTATTGTCCCAGGCAGCTAGAAGCGCAAGCTACAGTGGGCAGTGGTGTGGCTAAGCGAGCAGTACTGCCTCTATTGCCAAGGCTATCCTACCTAGCACTCTCATACTGAATCGTATGGGGCGAGAGGCTTATGTAGAAGACAGTGTACCGCTTGTTGTAGAGCGGTCGCCTGGTCTTGAGGGAGAAATATCAAGCCCCGAAGGATGTCCAGGGACATGCCCAGGGAGGTGACGGATTTTGACGGGACCGGGGATGATTTGACTGGAGTCAGAAGCCGCCCTAAGCGGGATAGGGTGCCCACAGAGATCTGCACGCTGGTTGAGCCCTTGATGAGGTGGTCATCCAAGCAAGGCAGAACAGCCACTATCCTGGTGTGAAGGGCACTCATGGCGGCCGAAATGATCTTTGTTAAGACCCTTGGTGCTGTGGCAGAGCCGAGGGTAGGGCCACAAATGAAAAAAGGCAGAAGTCCTGAACAGCGAAGCGGAGGAACTTTTGGTGAGCTGGAGGGATGGGTATGTGCAGGTACGCATCCCTGATAGCTAGGGAGGCAAGGAATTCTCCTTTGACCATAAAGGTAATGGACCCTAGGAATTCCATTCTGAATCTCCTTACGTGCACATGTTTGCTCAGGTGTTAGAGGTCCAGGATGGGTCGAACTGACCCGTCCTTTTTTGGGGACCACGAGAGGTTGGAATAGAAGACCTTGAACCTCTCGCCGTCCGGAACCATCACCCCCGCCGTTTGGAAGGAGTGGATCGCTGAGGAGAAGGCCTCGCGGTGTTTTGGAGCCTTTGGGGGGGGGTTAAGAGAAAAGACTGCCCAGGGGATCGGGTCCGGAATTCAATGTGGTAACCAAAAGACACAAGGTATCGCACCCATTTGTGGTCTGAGGCGGCAGCCCAGATGGAGGAGGAAAAGACTCCTCGGTTTTTGTCTAGACTGCCAGGACGAGGTGGACTCGGGGAGAGCTGAGAAGGTCGGGCCCTGCGTGTCTAGTAAAAAAACATCCTGGGCTAGAGATGGGGGAGGGAGGTACTCTTTTTCCTCCCGTGGCGTCAGACAAAAAAAAAAAAAAAGAGCCTGTCCAGACGATCGGCAAACCATCGGTCTGGAAAGGAGTACTGTGAGAGGCTTCTTAGAGACCGAGTCCGCTCTCCATTATCGGAAACAGAGGGCCTTACGGATGGCTATGGTATTTGAAACGGCAATAACTACGCAGGTAGCAGCGTCGAGGGAGGCCTGCACGAGGTACTCTCCCGCCGCAGCAATGTGAACTGTTACGTCTGTGAGGGTCTGAGGGAAACTGGTAGTCCTGGTGCCTGTGCGACCCACACGGAAGGGGAGAGGGACCCGCAGCCTCAAGGCGGAGTGATCGAGCTGCTCCACTTGTCTGTCTGTCGGGTCCTTGAAGGAGGATCCATCAAGTAAAAGACAGGAGGGTCCTTCAGGCAGGTGGAAGCCGGGTGAGGGTCCACCAAGGCCGCATCGGCCCAGCCCTTAGAGACAGCTAAGCTAAAGGGGTACCGGGACTCCACGAGTTTATGGATACCGAAGCGCCGTCAAAAAACATTTTTTTAAAAAATTTTTTTTGAGGTTTCTTCACCCTTTTAAAAGGTGACCGCATGGTCAGTAGTAGTGGATGGGAGATCTTCCACATGCAGAGTTTTGGTTAATTGCTGCAATAAGGGAGTCCATCGCAGCTTGATCGCTCGGGGAGGTTGAAACCAAGGAATCATCTCGGTACAAACATCATTCCCCTTCCTCCGGCTCCTCAGAGACTGCGGAACATGTGGGAGAACCCCATCTGTGAACCCCAGAGGGAGAACCATGGGGGTCATGCCCTTTTTCTGATCTGCAACCAGTGAAGCAGAGGGCTGATTCTTATCAGAAGGACCCTCTATAGAGGTGTCATCAGGCTGCATTCTATCCAGGGCCCCCGAGGGGTGTAAGGACGATGTTGCATAGCCTGCACCAGGTTCTGGGAACTGTGCCCATTCCGGGGAACTGGGAGCCGTAGGCTCTGGGCTGGCAGCGGTTGCTGCGGTGGTGGTGGTGGTGGTGGGGGGGGGAGCTACAGGGGCACCGGACTCACAGAAGGAAGAGGTGCCATCATCCCCTAGTAGCGCAGCGTGGCAGGATAAATTAAAAGTCTTATAGTTGTTGCTGTAGTCGTGCAGGGCATAAAACATGTGACTGCAGCCCCTGGCTGATGAGCCACAAACTCTGATTGTAATGAGGGAGCAATGGTTTACAGAGCTAATGAGCAAGTGAGGATATAACTCACCCAGAACCCTGATGACCCTCCCCCCCCCTGCTCCTATGTCCCAGTTCCTGTGGGAAGGAGGAAGCCAGCTCTGGGAGACGCCCACAGGCTCTGATCACAACAAGAGGGAGCAATGCTCTGCAGGGCTCCTGTGTGAGAACAGGTACGCGCGCTTCCGTGAGGGGGTGTGGCTTATCAAGTGTTGGAGGGGGCGGGGCTTAGCTCTGACAAGAAGGCATGAGAAGATATAGTAAAAAAAAAAAAATGGTGGGAAGGGACGCCCCTTCCCCGCTCCAGCCCTGCACAGCAATGGTGGACAGAAAAAACTCTATAAGTGTACCGCAGCTGTGGGTGCACCGAGTCCTGGGGGCTCTCCCCCTCCCCCACCACAGGTGGAATGCTATGCAGGAGTCTGCAATCAGCCCATGTGCATCCAGTCAGTGTGACCTTTGCTCAAATTCCTGTCAGGGAGCCAGTGTGGAGATTCTGACGCCTGCTGTGAAGCTGCCTCTCCTTTCTTAAGCCCCCGGTCACAGAGCTTATATCAACTCAGAGCCTGCCAGAGGGACTGAGGAAGTTTTTCAGTTGCTCTGGAAATCGGAAGGATCTCACCTCAGCTCCTGTGGAGATGGCAGTCTGCTGCCTGGTCACGCTGATGCAGAGCGTGTATCAACTCAGAGCCTGCCAGAGGGACTGAGGAAGTTTTCATCTGCTCTGGGCTCTGGAAAATCGGTGCCATGAGACCCGTCATCCAGTGAATAACAGCCCAGAATCCAGCGTCGCGGGAGGGGTTACGGGGAGGCGACACTCCGCGTTCCCGCCTGTTGATCGTTTTGGGAAATCGGTCCCTGAAGGAAACAGTCGCCCTCTAAAAACAAAAAATTCTTGCTGCAGTAGTCTGCAGAGATGTGCCTCCTATAGACACTAAGCTAAAACTGAAGTAGCCTGGCTGGGACAGGGGGTGTATACTGCAGGGGAGGAGCTAACATCGTTGCATCTTAGTGTCCTCCTATGGATAAGCAGCATAACACCCATGGTCCTGTGTCCCCATGGTCCTGTGTCCCCCAATGAGACGTCAGAGAAATTTTAATTTTTTTTCTGATTTACCTCTTTATATTTATGTAAAATGAAAATTGTTCTTTTATTCAATAAACTACTGACACGTCTCTGAATTTCCAAGCAATACATTTTTTATTTAATTTCTGAAAATGAGAAATGGTCAAAATAACAAAACAATGCATTGCTTTCAGACCTCAAATAATGCAAAGAAAACAAGTTCATAATCATTTAGAAACAACAATACTAAATGTTTTATCTCAGGAAGAGTTCAGAAATCAATATTTTGTGGAATAACCACAATTTATAAAATCAGCTTTCATGCGTCTTGGCATGCTTTCCACCAGTCTTTCACACTGCGTTTGGGTGACCTTGTGCCCCTCCTGGTGCAAAAAATGTAAGCAGTTCTTCTTTGTTTGATGGCTTGTGACTATCCATCTTCCTCTTGATTACATTCCAGAGGTTTTTAATGGGGTTCAGGTCTGGAGGTTGGGCTGGGCATAACAGTGACCTACAAAAGAACTGCAATTGGCAACTGGGGTGACGTGTATAGCAAGAACAGTTCGTAAGAGGCTCCTAGAGGCAGGGCTCAAGTCACGTAAAACCAAAAAAAAGCCTTTCATCAATGAGAAGCAAAGGAGAGCCAAGCTGAAGTTTGCCAAAGCCCATAAGGATTGGACCATAGAGGACTGGAATAAGGTAATCTTCTCTGATGAGTCTAATTTTCAGTTTTGCCCAACCCCTTGTCATCTAATGGTTAGATGGAGACCTGGAAAGGTGTACAAGCCACAGTATCTTGCTCCCACTGTGAAATTTGGTGGAGGATCGGTGATGATCTGGGGATGCTTCAGCAAGGCTGGAATTAGGCACATTAAGCTTTGTGAAGGACGTATGAATCAAACCGCATACAAGGTTATCCTGGAAAAACAGTTGCTTCCTTCTGCTCAGGCAATGTTCCCCAACTCTGAGGACTGTTTTTTTCCAGCAGGACAATGCGCCATGCCACACAGCTAGGTCAATCAATGTGTGGATGAAGGACCAACATATCAAAACCATGTCATGGTCAGCCCAATCTCCAGACCTGAACCCCATTGAAAACCTCTGGAATGTAATCAAGAGGAAGATGGATAGTCACAAGTCATCAAACAAAGAAGAACTGCTTACATTTTTGCGCCAGGAGTGGCATAAGATCACCCAAAAGCAGTGTGAAAGACTGGTGGAAAGCATAAGACGCATGAAAGCTGCGATTAAAAATAATGGTTATTTCACAAAATATTGATTTCTGAACTCTTCCTGAGGTAAAACATTATTAGTATTGTCGTTTCTAAATGATTATGATCTTGTTTTCTTTGCATTATTTGAGGTGTGAAAGCAATGCATTGTTTTGTTATTTTTACCATTTCTCATTTTCAGAAAATAAATACATAATTTATTGCTTGGAAATTCGAAGACGTGGTCAGTAGTTAATCGAATAAAAGAAATAAAAGAACAATTTACATTTTACTCAAAAAGATAAAGAGAAAAATCAGAAAAACTGAAAATTTTGCAGCGGTCTCAATTTTGGCCAGAGTTGTATATTCCAATTCTATTTCTCTGTACCCAATTAAGGGAGCCATAGGAGACACCAGTCTGCGGTTGCTTACTGTTGTGTATGGGAAAAATATTATGTTCATGCATTGTGACCTGTGCAGAGGACCATTGGTCAGGGAGAGGGAGGAAGTGAGCTGTGATCATAACCTTGGTGTCTTAGTATACATTTAAATAAATATAGTTACCTTTTTAGGCATTAAAATCTTTAAAAATGCACACAATTCACAAATTTGGTGCACAATCAAAATAGTCTTTTTCCAGTCTTAAAAGGAACCTTTCACATACAGGGTAGTCCAATATGGTCCGGTCTGATGCGTCCGTCGCCTCCTCCGTCTTCTGCGATCGCTGTCCTACTTGCTTCGTGTGGATGTCATGCACACAGAGGCCTACATTGCGCTCCTGCGCATGCGCACTTCTCTCTGCCATGCTGAGGGCAGAGCAAAGTACTGTAGTGCGCATGCGGACTTTGACCTTTCGCCGCGCCTGCACATTACAGTACTTTGCTCTGCCCTCAGCATAGCAGAGAGAAGTGCACATGCGCAGGAGCACAATGGAGGGCACGATGTGGATGGTGTAGGATGAGTCATCCACACAAGGCAAGGGAGATGGCAACTGCAAAGATAGAGGGGGTCGCCGGAACCGAGAGCAGCCATGCCCGTCGGACCGGACCACCGCGCAGGTGTGTAGGTGACCGGTTCTCTTTAAAGTCTTTTAGCCACCTCTTGACGGCAAGTCACACATTTCCAAAACGGCAGACGAACTGTGCCAAAACACTGGCACGCTCAAAAATACAACGGGGGGCGGGGTAAGGATTTGAGGTGTGATAAATTGTGATTATTTTACTTATTTATATTTTTTTTAAAAAAAGAAGCCATTAATTAATCAGATGAAAAGATCTGGAATCCCTAAACCCTGCCCACAAACCAGAGAAATAAAAACTATTGAGCACATGAAATTGATGAAAAAAATAGCATAACTGGGCAAAAAAAAAAGAAGAAGAGGCAAATAAATAAAAAAACATAAATAAATAAAAAGATGGAATCAGCTGAATAAAAAGGTAAAAATATTCCAAAATTGCTTAAATATCCTCCAAATAGAAGGAATTTCGAGGAAGGGGGGTGGGTGCGATGATAAGGGTCAAGGTTACCAGAATGTCATCTCTCATAAAAAGATGCCAGAAGAGAAAAACGACAATGTTAACTCCAATAAAGGAATGACACCTATGGGGTTAAAGCCGGTTTTAATGTTGTTTTCTCGCAAGTTGTGGTGGGAAAGCAACAGTCGAGAAAATAATTACGCTCTGCAAATAAAGCGTAGAAAATGTGGATTCCTCACCAGTGGCCGTCCTGCACGGGGCTAGAGGCGAACGCGTTACTTCTGCTTTATTTATATTCAATGCGTTGGCTCATTGATTCTGCACATTTCCCGACGCTGGTACATATTTTAAACAATAAAGGAAAGCTTAAAGCTAAATTTCCTTCCAGCAGCCTGGCCAAGCACATAATGTCTGTACCGAGGGCCATATTGCGGAGCAGCTGATGAGATGCGTGATGAGCGAGCGCCGCGTCTTCGCGATGCCTCTTTGAAAATTGGAATGTGCCTGCAAATCTTCACATATTTAAACACCATCGACCTTATGTAAATAAAATGCTCGGCATTATGGGAAGCGAAGGACGCCCCGCTGGCTTCTTAATTCAAAATATTAATATGGTCACCGACCGAATCAAGGGCAACGTTCTGGTCCACAGCCAAATACCCGGGAGTAAAGGCTCCAGAAATTAGCAAGTGCAAAACAACACACACAAAAATAAGGAACACGCGGACGGCTTAAAGGGGCTCTACTTTACTTCTAAGTGGCGGAACTTGCCAATGCAAAATGTCCAACCAGGCCCCCACTAAAAGAGGTCTTCTCAAATACCCTGGGTACAAAAAGTCTACACTCAAATATCAGTCCCATTCAAATATCAGATTTTTGTCATGGAAAAAATAAAAATCACACCCAGAGGAAATATTTCAGAACTTTTCCCTTTTTTTATAAGTATAAATCCATTGAGAAAAAAAATAAAATAATAAAATTAAATATATATCAATCTCTCTCTCTCTTATTTATACATATCTATCTATCTATATATCTCTATATGAATATGTGTGTGAATGTATATATACACCGTATTTTTCGCTTTATAAGATGCATGTTTCCTCCCAAAAATTTTAGAGGAAAATAGGGGGTGCGTCTTATAAAGCAAATATAGCGGTACCTGAGGGTCCTGTCTGTGCGGTGATCGGGCGGCTGGGTGCCTGTGGCTGCGTGCAAGCGGCCGGGTACCTGTGCTTGCGTGCAGTGGCAGACTGGTACCCGTGGCTGCGTGCGGGCGGCAGTCGGGTGCAGTGTGCGGGCGGCGGCCGGGTGCTGTGTGCGGGCGGCGGCCAGCGGCCGGGTGCTGTGTGCGGGCAGAGGCCGGTGGCCGGGTGCTGTGTGCGGGCAGCGGCTGGGTGCTGTGTGCGGGCAGCGGCTGGGTGCTGTGTGCGGGCAGCGGCTGGGTGCTGTGTGCGGGCAGCGGCTGGGTGCTGTGTGCGGGCAGCGGCTGGGTGCTGTGTGCGGGCAGCGGCTGGGTGCTGTGTGCGGGCAGCGGCTGGGTGCTGTGTGCGGGCAGCGGGCGGGTACCTGTGCGGGCGGCAGATGGCTGCCGCCCGCACGCAAGCACAGGTACCCGGCCACTTGCACGCAGGGTGGGCGGGCAGCCTGCTGGCCGCCACTCTGTGCGTGTGGGGCGGGCAGCTGTGCAGCAAGTTACCCAGTTTGTCCGCGGTCCCAGTTTCAAATGATGGCAGCGGGCGCGTGCGCAGATGAAGCTCTTGAATAAGAGCTCCATCTGCGCACGCGCTCCCCCGGGAGTCAGCGCGTGCGCAGATGGAGCCCTTGGATGAGACCTACATCTGCGCAGGCGCCATTATTTGAACCAGGACCGCGGACACTGGGACACTCACTGCACCGGCCTGCTGCATGACTCACCCGCTGACGCTACCACCACCACCACCACCACGGGCCCCGCGGCTCCTGCCACCCCGGACGCCACCTGCCACCACGGACCCCGCACAACCTCTGCCTCCTGTGACCCCGCTTCACCACCACTGCTGCCCCCCTCCGGTAAGCGAACACCGGATTATAAGATGGACCCCATTTTTCTTTTTGTTATGTCTAAGTTTGGGGTGCATCTTATAAAGCGAAAAGAAGGGAATTTTGTTTACTTACCGTAAATTCCTTTTCTTCTAGCTCTAATTGGGAGACCCAGACAATTGGGTGTATAGGCTATGCCTCCGGAGGCCGCACAAAGTATTACACTCAAAAGTGTTAAGCCCCTCCCCTTCTGCCTATACACCCCCCGTGCTCCCACGGGCTCCTCAGTTTTGGTGCAAAAGCAAGAAGGAGGAAAAAGAATTATAAACTGGTTTAAAGTAACTTCAATCCGAAGGAATATCGGAGAACTGAAACCATTCAACATGAACAACATGTGTACACAAAAAAACAGGGGCGGGTGCTGGGTCTCCCAATTAGAGCTAGAAGAAAAGGAATTTACGGTAAGTAAACAAAATTCCCTTCTTCTTTGTCGCTCTATTGGGAGACCCAGACAATTGGGACGTCCAAAAGCAGTCCCTGGGTGGGTAAAATAATACCTCGTAAGAGAGCCGTAAAACGGCCCTTTCCTACAGGTGGGCAACCGCCGCCTGAAGGACTCGTCTACCTAGGCTGGCATCCGCCGAAGCATAGGTATGCACCTGATAGTGTTTCGTGAAAGTGTGCAGGCTCGACCAGGTAGCCGCCTGACACACCTGCTGAGCCGCAGCCTGGTGCCTCAAAGCCCAGGACGCGCCCACGGCTCTGGTAGAATGGGCCCTCAGCCCTGATGGAACCGGAAGCCCAGCCGAACGGTAAGCTTCGATAATTGGCTCCTTGATCCACCGAGCCAGGGTTGATTTGGAAACCTGTGACCCTTTACGCTGGCCAGCGACAAGGACAAAGAGTGCATCCGAGCGGCGCAGGGGCGCCGTGCGAGAAATGTAGAGTCTGAGTGCTCTCACCAAATCTAACAAGTGCAAATCCTTTTCACATTGGTGAACTGGATGAGGATAAAAAGAAGGTAAGGAGATATCCTGATTGAGATGAAAGGAGGATACCCCCTTAGGGAGAAAATCCGGAACCGGACGTAGAACCACCTTGTCCTGGTGAAACACCAGGAAAGGGGCTTTGCACGACAATGCTGCTAGCTCAGACACTCGCCGAAGAGAAGTGACTGCTACTAGAAAAAACCACTTTCTGCGAAAGTTGTGAGAGGGAAATATCTCTCATTGGCTTGACTGGTGGTTTCTGAAGAACCATCAGAACCCCGTTTAGATCCCAGGGTTCTAACGGCCGCTTGTAAGGTGGAACGATGTGACAAACCCCCTGCAGGAACGTGCGTACCTGTGGAAGCCTGGCTAGGCGCTTCTGGAAAAACACAGAGAGCGCTGAGACTTGTCCCTTAGGGGAGCCGAGCGACAAACTCTTTTCCAGTCCAGATTGAAAGAAGGACAGAAAAGTGGGCAAGGCAAAAGGCCAGGGAGAAAAAACCCTGAGCAGAGCACCACGACAGGAAAATTTTCCACGTCCTGTGGTAGATCTTGGCGGACGTTGGTTTCCTAGCCTGTCTCATAGTGGCAATGACGTCTTGAGATAACCCTGAAGACGCTAGGGTCCAGGACTCAATGGCCACACAGTCAGGTTGAGGGCCGCAGAATTCAGATGGAAAAAACGGCCCTCGAGATAGCAAGTCTGTTTGGTCTGGTAGTGTCCACGGTCGGCCGACCGTGAGATGCCACAGATCCGGGTACCACGACCACCTTGGCCAGTCTGGAGCGACGAGGATGGCGCGGCGGAAGTCGGTCCTGATCTTGCGTAACACTCTGGGCAACAGTGCCAGCGGAGGAAACACATAAGGGAGCTGAAACTGCGACCAATCCTGAACTAAGGCGTCTGCCGCCAGAGCTCTGGGATCTTGAGACCGTGCCATGAACATTGGTACCTTGTTGTTGTGCCGGGACGCCATGAGGTCGACGTCCGGCACCCCCCAGCGGCAACAGATCTCCTGAAACACGTCCGGGTGAAGGGACCATTCCCCTGCGTCCATGCCCTGGCAACTGAAATAATCTGCTTCCCAGTTTTCCACGCCTGGGATGTGAACTGCGGAGATGGTGGAGGCCGTGGCTTCCACCCACATCAAAATCCGCCGGACTTCCTGGAAGGCTTGCCGGCTGCGTGTGTCGCCTTGGAGGTTGAAGTATGCCACCGCTGTGGAATTGTCCGACTGAATTCGGATCTGCTTGCCCTCCAGCCACTGCTGGAACGCTTTCTGGGCAAGATACACTGCCCGTATGTCCAGAACGTTGATCTGAAGCGAGGACTCTTGCTGGGTCCACGTACCCTGAGCCCTGTGGTGGAGAAAAACCGCTCCCCACCCTGACAGACTCGCGTCTGTCGTGACTACTTCCCAGGATGGGGGTAGGAAGGATATCCCCTTCGATAATGAAGCGGGAAGAAGCCACCACCGAAGGGAAGCTTTGGTCGCCTGAGAGAGGGAGACGGTCCTGTCGAGGGACGTCGGCTTCCTGTCCCATTTGCGTAGGATGTCCCATTGAAGGGGACGCAGGTGAAACTGCGCGAAAGGGACTGCCTCCATTGCTGCCACCATCTTCCCCAGGAAGTGCATGAGGCGCCTCAAGGGGTGTGACTGGCCTTGAAGGAGAGATTGTACCCCTTTCTGTAGAGGCTACTGCTTGATCAGCGGAAGCTTCACTATCGCTGAGAGGGTATGAAACTCCATGCCAAGATATGTCAGCGATTGGGCCGGTGTCAGATTTGACCTTGTAAAATTGATGATCCACCCGACACCCTGGAGAGTCTCCAGGGTAGCGTCGAGGCTGTGTTGGCATGCCTCTTGAGAGGGTGCCTTGATCAGTATCCAAGTACGGAATCACCGAGTGACCCTGAGAGTGGAGGACCGCTACTACAGTAGCCATAACCTTGGTAAAAACCCGTGGGGCTGTTGCCAGGCCGAACGGCCGTGCCACGAATTGCAGGTGTTCATTTCCTATGGCGAAGCGCAAGAAGCGCTGGTGCTCTGGAGCAATCGGTACATGGAGATAAGCATCTTTGATATCGATCGATGCAAGGAAATCTCTTTGGGACATTGAGGCGATGATGGAGCGGGGGGATTCCATCCTGAACCGTCTGGTTTTTACATGTTTGTTGAGCAGTTTCAGGTCCAGGACCGGGCGGAAAGACCCGTCCTCTTTTGGGACCACAAACAAGTTGGAGTAAAAACCGTGGCTCAGTTGCTGAAGAGGAACCGGGATCACCACTCCTTCTGCCTTCAGAGTGCGCAGCGCCTGCAGAAGAGCCTCGGCTCGCTAGTGAGGCGGGGATGACCTGAAGAATCGAGTCGGGGGACGAGAGGTGAACTCTATCTTGTAACCGTGAGACAGAATGTCTCTCACCCAGCGGTCTTTTATTTGTGGCAGCCAGGTGTCGCAAAAGCGGGAAAGCCTGCCACCGACCGAGGATGCTACTAGAGGAGGTCGAAAGTCATGAGGAAGCCGCTTTGTTAGCGGCGCCTCCGGTGGCCTATTAAGGATGTGACTTAGACCGCCATGCATCAGAGTTCCTTTGTTCTTTCTGAGACCTTTTGGACGAGGAGAATTGGGACCTGCCCGCGCCCTGAAAGGACCGAGACCTCGACTGCCCTCTCCTCCGTTGGGGTATGTCCTGTTTGGACTGGGGTAAGGATGTATCCTTTCCCTTGGATTGTTTGATGATTTCATCCAGACGCTCGCCAAACAGCCTGTCGCCAGAAATTGGCAAACTGGTTAAGCGCTTTTTGGAAGCAGAATCTGCCTTCCATTCCCGTAGCCACAAGGCCCTGCGGAGTACCACCGAATTGGCGGCCGCGACCGCCGTACGGCTCGCAGAGTCCAGGACAGCAATAATAGCGTAAGACGCAATTGCCGAGGTCTGGGTGGTAATGGATGCCACTTGCGGCGCGGCCGTGCATGTGGCTGCTTCAATTTGTGCTTGACCTGCTGAGATAGCTTGTAGCGCCCATACAGCTGCGAATGCTGGGGCAAAAGAAGCTCCGATAGCTTCATAGATGGATTTCAACCAGAGCTCCATCTGCCTGTCAGTGGCATCCTTGAACGAGGCCCCCTCGTCCACTGCAAGTATGGATCTAGCCACCAGTCTGGAGATTGGAGGATCCACTTTGGGACACTGAGTCCAACCTTTAACCACGTCAGGGGGAAAAGGATAACGTGTATCCTTAAGGCGCTTAGAAAAAACGCTTATCTGGATAAGCATGATGATTCTGGACTGCCTCTCTGAAATCAGAGTGGTCTAGAAACATACTCGGTGTAAGAGAAGCTGACTCCTCCGCCGGAGGAGCTGAGGGAGAAATATCCAGCATTTGATCGATGGACGCAATAAGAACGTTCAGTATGGCGTCCCCGTCTGGAGTATTAAGATTGAGAGCGCCCTCAGGATCAGAATCCTGATCAGCTGTCTCCACAGTATCAACCAGAGATTCCCCCCGCTGAGACCCTGAACAATATGATGTCGAGGGAAATTCTAAGCGAGCCCGCTTAGTCGGTCTGGGGCTGGGGTCTAAGTCAGAACCCTCAGCCTGGGATGTATGAGATACCCCTTGTTGGTCCAACTGAGGGGGGCCAGGGAACAATGATTCAACAGAGTCCCTTTGCTGAGATACCGGCCTGGACTGCAAGGCTTCTAGTATCTTAGCCATAGTCTCAGAGAATTTTGTAAACTCCGTCCCCGTCACCTGGACAGTGTCAACAGGTGGCTCCCCCTGGGCCCCTCTTAGCAGAGGCCCTGGCTGAAAAAGTGTCACAGGGGCCGAACATTGCACACAATGAGGGTCAATGGAACCTGCCGGCAGCTGGGTCGTACAAGCGACGCAGGCAGCATAATAAGCCTGTGTTTTTGGCACCCCTGCCTTTTGTGGGCGCCATGCTATTGTTTTCCCTGAGTAACACACTAGGGTATATAGCCAGAATGAACTGTGCTCATACAGTGTAAAATATATACTAAAAACAAATAATGTATCAGTACACTACAGCACCATGAGGCTAGCACCACAGGGGCTGCTTACCATCCGCCTAAAGCGGTTATGAGGCCACCAGAGACCGTGTCTGGGTCTCTCAGGGTTTGTCCCTCTCTGCAGCGTCGTAGGAACTGACAGGAAATGGCTGCGGCGTCCTGACGAGAGGAGGGAGCCGTGGCCGAGGTGCTCACACTGTGCACAGTGAGGGGGGTGGAGTATGGAAATCATACTCCAGCCCTCAGTGCTGCTCTTCCGTGCAGCGTCCCGCCCTTCCCCTGCCTGTCAGGGCTGAGGGCGGGAGAAAGGGAAACTAGGCCGCAAGCCAAGCCGGGGACTCGAGTATAAGCGTGGCCGCCGTAAAAGCGCGGCTAACGCCGAAGTCCCCGGCGAACTACAAGTCCCAGCCGCGCCGCAGTTTCCCATGGCAGCGGCGGTTAGCGCGGTAGCCCCTACATATAAACACACTCAGCGACGCTGAGTGTGTAATGGCACAGTTTAAACCGGTCCCCCGGTGCACTAGCACACCCAGCAAAGCTGAGGTGTTGCCGTGCGCGGTCCCCACAGGGATACAGAGTACCTTCACGTAGCAGGGCCATGTCCCTGAACGGTACCCGGCTCCTTCCAGCAGGCTCCATAGGAGTTGTGGATGAAGCACGGTCTCAGTGCCTGGAGACCGATAGGATCCCACTTAACCCAGAGCCCTGAGGGGGATGGGGAAGGAAAGCAGCATGTGGGCTCCAGCCTCCGTACCCGCAATGGATACCTCAACCTTAACAACACCGCCGACAAGAGTGGGGTGAGAAGGGAGCATGCTGGGGGCCCTATATGGGCCCACTTTTCTTCCAACCGACATAGTCAGCAGCTGCTGCTGACTAATCTGTGGAGCTGTGCTGTGCGTGTCTGACCTCCTTCGCACAAAGCAAAAAACTGAGGAGCCCGTGGGATCACGGGGGGTGTATAGGCAGAAGGGGAGGGGCTTAACACTTTTGAGTGTAATACTTTGTGCGGCCTCCGGAGGCATAGCCTATACACCCAATTGTCTGGGTCTCCCAATAGAGCGACAAAGAAATACGGTGTGTATATATATATGTGTATATTAATATATATATATATATATATATATATATATATATATATATATATATATATATATATATATATATACATACATACATACATACACACATACATATACACACACACATTATATCTATCTATCTATACACATACATACATATATATGTATATGTATATAGTGATTGCATAAGTGTGTACGCCCCTATCATAGTATGAGCCCATGTTACATGGTAGTCATTACACAGCTGCAATCATTTGCAGCAATTTGGATTAACCCCTCAAAAAGTTTTCAGGCCTTTCTTGCCCTGACATTTTCTAAGTTGCATTTTAGGGTTTTGTTTTTTTTCTTTTTAACCACAAAGATGCAGCGTCCCAAAAAAACGCACCAAAAACGCATTAAAAAAAGCTGTGTTTTTGACATGTTTTTACCGCATTATGCCCAATAGGTTTTTTTAAGTCAAATCTATTGACTGGAGGGCTCAAAAATGCTAGAAAAACGCAAAAAGAATTGACATGCAGACTCTTGGGTGTATCTTCAAAAACACAGCTAAGATGCAGCCAACAAAAGATGCTCAGTGTAGACCGCAAAATCAAAATCTCAAACTTTGCTGGGAGAAGGAAAATCATGCATATAGGTGTATCTTTGTGACCTCAAAAACGCACCAAAAACGCAGCAAAATATGCCCTGTGTGAATTTAGACTTACAGCAAAAGTCAGAGTTTGCAAACAGCTGACAACACAGCAAAGGGATCTCATTGTTGAAAGTTATCAGTAAGAGAAGGATGCACTAAAAGTTTTTCTAAGGTATTAGATATGTCATGGACAATGAAGAAGTAATCAAGAAGTGGCTTAAATTTGGCATAACAGTGATATTACCTAGAACCCGATGTCCCTCAAAAATCGATGAAAAGATTGGTCTGAGAGGCTAACTACAGGCCCAAAGTAATTCTAACCCCATCCACAGTCGTCTAAACAATGGGAGAATTACGTACTGTTTCCACTAAGTTTGTACTTTATGCCCTTATTTTTCAAGGTAAAACTAATGGAGTCATTTTAAACTACTTGTCCTGAAAAAACAAGCCTACATATGCCTAAAAAAAATTAGTAATAAATTAAAATTATTTGTGGGAGAAAAGAATTACTGAAAGGATAGAGGGCAAAATTTTAGTTTTGGCAAATTTTTGTTTGTTTAAAATAGAATCCGTCAGCCTTTTGTGGTTTTTTTTTTTTGTTATTAATATGGATACAGGGTAAAGGTGAAATTAACCATACCTGTATGCCTCCTGGATTATGAGCCGTTTTGCGAAAATCCTCTTTTATATTTTCTAGGCTGCCCATAAGATAAGCCGGCTTCCGGTCTTAATTTCTCCTCCTCTTCTCTTTAGTATGGGTCTGTGATGTCAGGATCGCGGCTGGAAATCCTGTGCCTGCGCATTCTGCATGCGGTCTCTCCCCCTGTACTTCACAGTGACTCCGTGGCGCCTGCGCATACCAATTTCCGGCCGCGGAGGAGGAGATATTGGGGATAATGAAGACCAGAGACAAGATTATCTTCCGGGTAGTGCACGCCCAATAGCCCGGAAGATATAAAAGAGCAATATTCCAAAGCAACCCAGCATCCAGGAGGCATACAGGTATGGCTAATTTCGCTTTTATGCCAACTGTATGCCCATAATAACTAAAACACAGCAAAAGGGTAACAGATTCCCATTAAATGGTCACAGTTTACAATAGAAAGTAATTTACAATCGGTAGATGTGAGGACACAATCATTACATCGCTCTGGAGCCCCGGCCTAACGTGAATAGACCCAGGATCCGCTCTTGGAAATTTCTAGAACAGTTTCTAAAAAGGTTGGGTGATGACGTCCATGGTGATCAGTTTGGTTATAACATTTTTAACAATAAATCTATTCTGTTAAGCAGGAATATATTAAAGATTTGCCATTCATGATGGTGGAAAAGCTGGGTGATAAAATATATGGCATAAAAGAAATTCATCAACCTCTTTTCTCTGGAAAAGTGGCATTAAATATTTTATTGCCTTTTTTTGCTCTCCAAATGGTGGGGGATTAGTTGGCCCTAATATTGACTAATTCAGACCACAAAAGTGGTGGAAAGTATAGCAAAATGAACTTTGAACGATGCACCAAATTCATTATTAGATGAGTACTAAAAGCCAGTTTCAATGAATTCCCACCTTTTTTTTTTTTTTTTTTTATTCGCCCCACTTATGATTTTGGCATTTATTCATAAATACATAAGTTGCAATGTAGAGAACTTTGCTTAGGCATAGCAGGTCATAAAGGGATGCAATGGCCCCACATATTCAATAGCATATAAAGTCATACGAGGCTCATCTTCAATGCCACACCTTACCCACTCACTCTAAATGATGTGGGGGGAAAAAAAAAAAAATCAAAAAGGAAAATAAGTGGATCCCCAAAGAGTCTGGATTAAAAAAAAAAACAAAAAAAACTAACTAACTATGAAAGAAAAAATATAAAAAAGAAAAAAAAATTAAACGAGAAAAAAAAAAAAAAAAATAATGAGACAAGGAGGGGGAGAAAAAAACAAACAAACAGTAAAACCAAAAGCAACAAGATAAAAAAAAAACAAACAAATGAAACATTAAAAAAATGAAAATCAAACCAAAAGATAAAAAAAAAATACATAAAAATGAAAAATATATTAAAAAAATGAAAAAAAAAAGTAAAACCCAAAGTGACAAAAAAAAATTTTGTAATACTAAAAAAAAAAAGGCCACGATTAACAATTATACACACAAAGAAATTATGATAAAATATAAAATTAATAACACTTTACCACTCTAAAATATGTAATAAAAAAACTAAGACATATTGAAAAAGAAATTAAAAAGAAAAAATTAAATTAAAAATAATTAAATTGAATTACAAAATTAAAAATTAAAAAGAAAAAAAAAAACAGAAAAAAAATTAAACAAGGAGAAAAAAAGTAAAACCCAAAGAGTCAAGATAAAAAAACACTAAAAATTAAAAATAAAATAAAAAATATATATTAAGAAAAAAAATGAAATGCGAAGAAAAAAAGTAATGCCTAAAGTGACAATAAAAAAAAAAAAGTATTGAAAAAAAAATTTAAAAAAAAGTCATCACGATTAATATAAGCTATAGTAAAAACACAAAAAAATAGTGATATTAATTTTATATTCTAACACCTTACCACTCTAAAAAAAAATAATAAATAAAACAAGGATAAAAAAAAAGTAAGACCCAAAAAGAGACAATAAAATAATAATAAAAAAAAAAAAAAAATGATATTATATATTACTAATGCAATGCAGCACGCATTCATCCCCACACCTACATACACACACGTGCAGGCGCACACACTTCATGGCTGTCCCTTTCTAAGAAGGTTATAGTTTTAGGTTTCTGTTCAGCCATCAGACCTCCTTAAACACAAACAAAGCCATTAGTCTGGGCACATACGCAATTTATGCCATAAGTCATGATCTTCAAACTCAATCCAAACAGCAATGCTAATAAAAAAAAGCGCTACAGAAATGCAAAAGGCACTGAGCTGTGCAAATGTAAATGACAAGCCTGCCAAGCCATTAAAACTAATGGCCTGCACTGGCCAAGCGGCTCTGGGTGAATTCACATGCAAATTTGTATGCAAAATGTTCAAGCACTTTCCGGGCCATGATATACCATTAACTGTAAGCCACTTTTTTTTTATATTGGTGCCAAGATACATTTACCACGTAAAATAACGTATGTGAAGTGGTGTACCTTCTATTAAACCGTTCTCTGTGAGGACCCTTAGGAGCATGAGATACTTCTGGGTGGTTGGAACAGTAGAGAATCCTTTCTGGTGTCTGCATGAGGGAGGAAAGAATCACAAACTCAGGATTAAAGTATAATAGCCACAATGCCAGCTTAAAAGTTAAGAGTTTATCTAATATTGAAGTAAAAAAAAAAAAAAAAGTGATAACCACCGACGTAGCTCAACACTGTAATACCATTGATCTGATAGGATCAACAACCCTCAGGGGCGTCACTTGAGCGTTGCAGCTAATCAGTGGAAATGTTCACAATTTGTCTATATCAAGGCGCACTACATTCAAACAGTAAGAGTATAGCATTTTTCCTGTCCGAGTACAGGGTGGGGAGCAGAGGGGCTTTTTTGACCCCCCTCCCCAAACGCAGCTATTGTAAAATTTGTAACATTGGGACATTGCATCAAATTATTCCCTGTGGTATTGCGTTGCGACCTGAGACATCCTACGGCTTCGACACAGGTGGACCGCTATGTCAGTCAGAAGCACTAAAGGGACTCGTCAGTACAGAATGACTGTTCACATCAAGCACAGGCGCTCTGCATCATGGCCAATCACCTGCTTGTTTACCATCTCCCGTCCCTCTTTTTTGATTGACAGCTGTGGCTTCATAGAGCCAAAAAAAGGGGAGAGATTAATGGAAAACCAGCAGGTGGGGAGATGGATTTAAAAGATCAGCCCTAGCATGATGCACAAGTGCCTGTGCTTGGTGTGAACAGTCATATTGTGCTGACAGTCTCCTTAAAGGGAATCTGTCAGCAGATTTTTGCTATATAAGCTGAAGCCAGCATGCTGAAAGGGTTAAGAAAGTTCACGTATGCCTGTGTTGTCACAGTCCGATCTTTTGTTTATTTGCTGTTTGTTTTACCAGCCCTACCATTATCATTGCTGTGGCTAGCTCCTTATGCCATATTGTCTGCACGCCCCCTGCTGCAATTGACGCCTCATTGTCAATGTACAATCTCTATAGAGAGCCTGGTGTGAGCGGGGAAGCTCTCTCAGCTCTGCTACATGGATAAATGCAAAAATGCAAATCGAGTCAGAATGGCTGCACCCAGCAATCTAAGTGATACACCGCTGGATTCAGAATCTCCTTGCCTACATCATACTGATGTCAGATGAGTTAGCCAAAACCTGCTAACAGATTCCCTTTAAGGCTGGTTTTAGATGTCCATGTTTTAGGTACGTGTGACATCAGTTTTTAACACGGATGTCACACGTACCCATGTAATCCTATTGTGCACTCTCACACGGACCGTGTGGCCCCGCTATTTCACACGGAGACATGCCCGTTTTTTCTCCAGCTGCACGGATGTCACACGGACCGCACACTGATGTGATCCGTGTGACATCAGTGTGACACGTACCGGAGAAAACACGGGTTTTTAAATAAAAAGATTTTCTATAGTTACCTGTATCCAGCGATGCTGTATCCGGCTCTGCTGCCTCCCGCTTCTGACCCCCGCTCACTATTTTCATTGATTATTAACCGCAGTGAGCAGCTGGGAGCAGGGGCATCGCAGTGACAGCGCTGGAGACTGCACCGCCGAAGACAGCATCGCCGAGGACAGCATCGCTGGGGACATCGCTAGTGACCGGTGAGTATCCTGCCAGCAGTGTGTGCAGGGACATCCAAGAGGTCATCAGCTTTCCCAATGAACTCTGATGACCTCCTGATGACACCCCTGTGACAACTGCGCTACAGCGAGTGTCACGATGGTGACTTCCAGGGGTTCATGAGAGTTCATTGGGAACCCTGATGAGTCCCTGGATGTCACTGCACAAACTGCTGTATACTTACCTGTCACCAGCGACGTCCCCGGCGGTGCTGTACCCAGCCTGTCCCCGCAATGTTCCGGCTTCCAGATCCTCAGGCAGTGAATAATCAATGAAAATAATGAGCGGGGATCAGGAGCGGGACGCAGCAGAGCCGGAGACAGGTAAATATAGAACATCTTTTCATTACAGAGGCACGTGTTTTACCCGATACGTGTCACACGTATGCAAACACTGATGTCACACGTGTGACACACGTGTACCACAAGTATGACACACGTATGACCATAACCATGCGTGTGACTGTTACCTGATTAAACACAGATGTCTGAAACCAGCCTAAGAATGAATGAAGCAGCAGTCTGCATGGTCATCCCCCACTCCAGTCACACGGGGCTCTTCAGAGGTCCGGTTCTCAGGATCAATGTGGGTCACACTGATCGAAAAGCTCAATGCATAAACACCGAACCAATCTCCTACCTCTATAAAGACTCATTACACAAATGGAATAACACAACATTGAGCTCATCCAAATTAGGGGAAAAAAAAAGTGGGAAGAAGGCGGTGGCATTTCATGGGCAGAGCAAATATTTCATGAGGTGAATGGTGAATTCTCGAGGAGTTGATGATATGGCCTACACACGACCATCACTGAAGAGACCCTGAAGCCATGAACATCACTAGGAACGGATTGCAAATGACACTCAGCGCCTTCTATGTCAGACGTTTTGTGCAGTCACAGGTCTTATTTTTGTCAATATTGCATGAGCTGTTAAAATAGCTGGCCATGGTGAGTGAAGGCACACCGTCATCAAGCCTTAGAAGTGACCAATGTCTGCGGGTGGACCGTGAGACACCAGCGACTTACATCTCTCTCTTCACCTTTAGCGCCTCCTGTGCGTTATTTTCTTCGCAGCAGATCGCCAGGAGCTTCATGTACATGCCAAAAGTAAAGACATCCTCATATTTGGATTTTAATTGCAAGGCTTTCGGCAAATCCTGAAACAATAGATAGTCTAACATCAAAATCAAAGACCATCTGACACAGTATCTTAATTTTTACAGATATTGCAGACGGCTAGTGTCAGACAGAGCGGCTTCACCTACGACTGGTAACATTATTACAATGGTAGGCAAATAGTCATCAAATGTGAAGCCAAGAATAATCCTAATTCATTCATTCCGAATACCTCTACTGGGAAACCATCAGCAAGCAGCTGCTGATGGTGGACTTGTTATGAGTGTCCATCAGTGAATACCTGTCCTTTCACATGAAACCTTGTATAATATACATTATATACAGTGTGTCCACCCATATCCTGTCCACCGCCATTAACTTGAGAATGACGGCAGCTATAAACATACAAGTGGTGTCTAGGTATAGTAAAGTAGCCATGCGCTACGCAATGAAACCACCTATAGCGCCACCTGGTGGAAAACAATGGAGTTAGCATTTTTATCTCGAAAACGGAATGAGATAAAGAAAAAAAGTGAATTACAAAGTTGTAGGGCATCATCAATTCAATACGAATCGACACCTTGCATGCAGAAATGCTATGATATGAAACCCATGACCCCCCCCCCAAAACATTGAATGCTGGTAACGCATATGGCGCTCATTTAACTTTGATGCACAAAGTGGCCGCCGTCAGCTGCAATGCACATCTGGACTCTGGACAGCATACTGTATCTTGCTGCACGTTGTGCAATATGGTAGGTGACACGTTTGCACAAGCATCTGTGATACGTCGTCGTAGGTCCTGCAATGTTGGTGGAGGGGTTGCATACACCTGGTGTTTGATGTGACCTCACAGAAAGAAGTCCAATGGGGTCAGGTCAGGTGAGCGTGGAGGGCACTCCACACAGCCACCATACCCAATGACTTGTAGGAAGGTCTCCATGAGGTATCACTTCACGTCCGCAGCCTTGTGAGTGTTACACGTTCTAATCATGACAAAGATTTTTATATATATGTATATACATATATGAGAAACGGGTTTATGCCGCGCTCAAGAATCACTGTATCCAAGGAATTTACTTTAAATCTCTTTTTTATTACAGTTCCAACGCGTTTCAGAGACATATACCGTCTCCTTCTTCAGGGAAAAGAGAAAATGTGAATGTGACATTTTCTCTTTTCCCTGAAGAAGGAGACGGTATATGTCTCTGAAACGCGTTGGAACTGTAATAAAAAAGAGATTTAAAGTAAATTCCTTGGATACAGTGATTCTTGAGCGCGGCATAAACCCGTTTCTCATATATGTATATACATATATATAAAAATCTTTGTCACGATCATCTCGGGGCCGCTGCTTGGAACCACGCTGACACTCACAGGCTTTTCAAGGGGTTGTGACTGGCACAACCTCATCAGGTGAGTGTTCTCATTCGTGTTTTTCTAAACGGTTATTGCCGGGTAAGACCCTATTTGCGCCTTTTGTTTCCTCATCTCTAACGTTCTAATCATAGCATTTCTGTATGCAAGGTGTCGATTCGTATTGAATTGATGATGCCCTACAACTTTGTAATTCACTTTTTTCTCTATCTTGTTCAGTTTTCGAGATACAAATGCTAACTCCGTTGTTTTCCACCAGGTGGCGCTATAGGTGGTTTCATTGCGTAGCGCATGGCTACTTTACTATACCTAGACACCACTTCTATGCCTATAGCTGCCGCCGTTCTCAAATTAATGGCGGTGGACAGGACATGGGTGGACACACTGTATACACACACACACACACACACACACACTATTTTATATAATATATGTGTGTATATATTATATATATATATATATATACACATATACATATATATATATATATATATATATATATATATATATATATATATATATATATATATATATATATATATATATATATATATATATATATATATACACACACACACACACATATACACACATACATGTATATGATATAGTAAAGATTATAGGGTGCATTTTTGTGTACATTCTCACAGGCTATGCATGTTTTTGCTTCTTCGCATTCCTATGTACTGTTATGTGATGTTTTTTTGTTTGTTTTTTTCTTCTTGTAAGGGCTGCAACTATGTGTCTCCCACTTTTCAACACCTGTGCAAGAGCTTTAAACCACAGCCTTGTTTTAATTAACCATGCATATAGAAGCTCCAGCACACCAGAAGATCAGTTTCAGCTTGGACCGTGAAGGCGGCATGCCCTCTGCCCCGCATGTCAAAGCTGCCACTGGTCCTCTTGAGTGGGGGAAGTCAAACGCAAATACATAGCAGCCCAAAATAAAAAACTTAGACCAAGTCATGGGCCAATTTTGGATATTTATTGAAAAAAAGGTCTAGAATTGAGGCCGTTTTTCCTACTCAACAAATATAAAACCAGTATATGTGTAAAAGACATGCATGTAAAGGAATGACAATCTGGATAGAAATAAAAAGGGGGGGGCGGTGGATCTGATAGGGAAGTACTAATAATAATAATTTATTCATTTATATAGCGCTTTTTATTCCATAGCACTTTACATACATTGTGAGCCCTAATGGGGACAGTGTTGCCAATCTAAGGTCCCTATCTGTATGTTTTTGGAGTGTGGGAGGAAACCGGAGAAAACCCACGCAAACACGGGGAGAACATACAAACTCCTTGCAGATGGTGTCCTTGGTGGGAATTGAACTCAGGACCACAGCGCTGCAAGACTGCAGTGCTAACCACTGAGCTAACCACTGAGCCACCGTGCCGCCCAAATACTGCAGTAGAAGTTAGGGTTGTGGGGATGATGGATGAATAGTACACACAGGGGGATGCAAAGCATGTGGTGATTCTCAAAAGGACATCTAGGGGAGTAGAGAACATCAGAAGTACAAACCACACTGAAACACCTCTCTATACACTGTACGTTGGTCTCCACAGCCCCATATACACTGAATCATGGCCCCCCCACAGCTCCTTATATATAGTATGATGGCCTCCATAGCTCCTTATATATGGTACGAAAAAAAAAGCCAATAGCGGTCTATGGCTTAGGGAACAGACAGAGAAAGTACGGAGCTTCTTCTATGTGATCTGTCACAGGATTGAACTGGGTTGATGTCATATTGGTTGTAAGAGATGCGAGGCTCCGGGCGAGAAGTTCAGGTCGGAAGCCCTGGATCTTTGACGCTAAAGACACCCCCGTGGGCTGGAGTCTGACATGTATGCTCTAGTCTACACACAAAAAACAAAAAAAAAAAAACACCCCCACTTTCTCTAGGGAGTAAAAATCCCACTCCCACTTCCTATGGAGAATAAAAAGAAACCTGCCCACTTTTCAACTGGAGAGGAGAAAGAATCCTGCCCTCAATTCCTCTAGAGCGGACAAAAAACCCACCACCACCACAGAGGACAAATAAAATCCGCTCTACTTCCCCCCAGAAAGGAAAAAGAAACCAGCCCCACTACTTCTTGAGAGGAAAAAGAAACCAGCCCCACTACCTCTTGAGAGGAAAAAGAAACCAGACCACTTAAAGGGAACCTGTCAGTAGAAATTTAGCTGTAAACCTAAAAGATTCCCCTTCTGCAGCTCCTGGGCTGCATTCTAGCAAGGTTCCTATAGTTTTTGTGCCCCCTTTTAAACCAAATAAAATACTTTATTAAGTTGTACCTTTTGGTATGCAATTCTTGTAAATTATCCATGGGGGCGGGCCGTCTGGTGTCCGTTACGGTCCGTCCTGCCGATTTACGCCGTCCCCCAACGATCCATTTCAAACATCAGGACGCCGCCCACTGCGCCCTAGGTCCCGTGCATGTGCCGTGCGACTGTGCACTGTGTCGCAGGCACAAGGTGATGGGCGGCGCTGTGATTGCCCCTCCGCCTCCAGCGTCCTGCGCAAGCGCTGGCCAGATGACCCGACGTCACCTCTCGTAATTGCTGGTGTCCTGCTCTGCTCCTCCCATCTATTTCCTGCTGCAGGGTAAGATGGGAAAGAGGTGACGTTGGGTCATCTGGCCAGCGCTTGCGCAGAACGGTGGAGGCAGAGGGGAAAGCGCGGCCACGAGATTATGGGCGGGCACTTGCTGATGCAATCACAGCGCCGCCTAGAACCTCGTGCCTGCGACACACGTCACCAGCGGTCACTGTGCACAGTCGCACGGCGCATGCGCGGGACCTAGGGCGCAGTGGGCGGCGTCCTGATGTATGAAATGGAGCGTTGGAGGACAGCGTAAATCGGCAGGAGGGACAGTAACGGACACCAGACGGCCCGTCCCCATGGATAATTTACAAGAATTGCATACCAAAAAGGAACAACTTTATAAAGTATTTATTTTTGGTCTAAAAGGGGGCACAAAAACTATAGGAACCTTGCTAGAATGCAGCCCAGGAGCTGCAGAAGGGGAAACTTTTAGGTTTAAAGCTAAATTTCTGCTGACAGGTTCCTTTTAATCTAGAGAGAAAAAAGGAGTATCCACTTTCGCGTATCATAGCTTAAGAGAGATGGGGAAATCATGGGAGAAGGTAAAGGACATAATGAAAGTGGGGACACTTACCAAAAACTTATTTGGGGAAACTCGAACCTCCCGGAGATTGCTAAGTTACAGAGGTTTGAGTTATGGCAACGGAACGGGCTCAAAAAGCTAAAGCAACCGTTTAATGGGGGGAGCATCAAGACTCAGGAAACTCAGGAGTGAGTTTGACATTCTGAACAACAGGTTCTTCCAATACCTTCAACTTCGGCATGCTTGTGAGTTGCAGTCTGGATCGGTGAGCTTGTTGTCGGTGGACTGGTCACCACCACTACTGGATATTGCAGTGGCGGCCAGGGACACTAAGGAGGCAATCTCCTGGTACTCTATGTATTTCCAAGATGCCAAAGACAAGGTGGATATCTGTGGCCTTCGGGAGACATGGCAGAGGGACGTGGGGACCATTTCCGCAGTGTTTTGGGAGAAGGTAGTGCAAAATACTCGGCACCGAATAATATAAACCAACCCTAGGGCTAGCATAATATAGTGTGCACATCAAACATAGTAGTAGACAGCAAATATAGGCACCCCATATAGAGCTTCTCTATCTTAAGTAAAGTAAATCAACCAGGTACAAAAGTAGGCACAGTCCATATACAGCACATGCAGGATAGAGTATAGCATGCGTATAAGACAAATACCTAGGCACAGAGTGCTGTGGCTGTGCAAGCTAACCGGACAAAAATGACAATACTCTATTTAGAGTGTTGTAGCAGCCCATACTCACTATCCTAGAACGCTATAGAGTACAGGCATAGCAGAGTGCCAATATAGCAAGAGGGGTGGGATACTTTGGCAAGGTTACCCCACGCGTATCGCCTCCATACAGGAGGCTTCCTCAGGGGAAGAAAAGCAGGCGGTGTGTAATCTAAAGTGTGCCATATTTAAGTCATAAACCAAATGAGGTAATCACTCACCAGCTTGCAGCTTTAGAAAGTGCAGCATTGTGGTATGTAGCGTTTCTGCATGGCGGCCGCCATTTTGACCGAATCACATGATTCGGCTGAAACCCTCCCTACATCTCTACAGCGCATGCGCCGATAGAGCAGCATTGTTAATGATAAAAACACACATTTCTCACATAAGTGAGATAGTATAGGTGGCGCACGTTAGTACAGGAATATGCTAATAGATTTTTATTAATCAAACCAGATTTCCGGCAACAGGGTATGTATACTCCGGCGGTGCATGCGCAGTAGCAATTTGTTGAGACTTAGTACAAATCTCACAAGATCCCGGCATGATTGCATAGAGAATGCCAATAAGTACTGCCATAGGATTGCAGTGGCGTGAGAACAAATTACACAACCCCACAAACCCCTTAATTCAATAGGTTATTATTGAGTTTGACAGGGGATTTTAAATCTACAAGAGGGGTGTTGAATGATATTTCTTTATTGCAATACATTATATATCACTTATGGTTCTTTGGCCAGGGGATGGTTGTTTTTAGTGTTTTTATTGTCTTTTTCTGTGCCTTCACCCCCAGTGTGAAGATCCATGTATTGTTGTTGTGTTTTTTGTAATTAATAAAATTTCACTTTTATATGATATAATCTCCTGGTGATCCCTTAATAGGTATACCTCTTTTCTTCTTTAATTGAACAACCGCTTCCGGTACCCATCAATGAGTTTCTTACAATGCTCTGCTGGAATTTTAGACCATTCTTCTTTGGCAAACTGCTGCAGGTCCCTGAGTTTTGAAGGGGGCCTTCTCCAAACTGCCATTTTGAGATCTCTCCACAGGTGTTCTATGGGATTCAGGTCTGGTCTCATTGCTGGCCACTTTAGTAGTCTCCAGTGCTTTCTATCAAACCATTTTCTAGTGCTTTTTGAAGTGTTTTGGGTCATTGTCCTGCTGGAAGACCCATGACCTCTGAGGAAGACGCAGCTTTCTCACACTGGGCCCTACATCATGCTGCAAAATTTGTTGGTAGTCTTCAGACTTCATAATGCCATGCACACTGTCAAGCAGTCCAGTGCCAGAGGCAGCAAAGCAACTCCAAAACATCAGGGAATCTCCACCATGTTTGACTGTAGGGACCGTGTTCTTTTCTTTAAATGCCTCTTTTTTTTCCTGTAAACTCTATGTTGATGTCTTTTCCCAAAAAGCTCTACTTTTGCCTCATCTGACCAGAGAACATTCTTCCAAAACGTTTTAGGCTTTCTCAGGTAAGTTTTGGCAAACTCCAGCCTGGCTTTTTTATATCTCGGGGTAAGAAGTGGGGTCTTCCTGGGTATCCTACCATACAGTCCCTTTTCATTCAGACGCCGACGGATAGTACGGGTTGACAATGTTGTACCCTCGGACTGCAGGGCAGCTTGAACTTGTTTGGATGTTAGTCGAGGTTCTTTATCCACCATCCGCACAATCTTTTGTTGAAATCTCTCGTCAATTTTTCTTTTCCTTCCACATCTAGGGAGGTTAGCCACAGTGCCATGGGCTTTAAACTTCTTGATGACACTGCGCACCGTAGACACAGGAACTTTCAGGTCTTTGGAGAAAGACTTGTAGCCTTGAGATTGCTCACGCTTCCTCACAATTTGGATTCTCAAGTCCTCAGACAGTTCTTTGGTCTTCTTTCTTTTCTCCATGCTCAATGTGGTGCACACAAGGACACAGGACAGAGGTTGAGTCAACTTTAATCCATGTCAACTGGTTGCAAGTGTGATTTAGTTATTGCCAACATCTGTTAGGTGCCACAGGTAAGTTACAGGGGCTGTTAATTACACAAATTAGAGAAGCATCACATGATTTTTCAAACAGTGCCAATACTTTTGTCCACCTCCTTTTTTATATTTGGTGTGGAATTATATCAAATTTGGCATTATGACAATTTTTTTTTCATTGAAGACAAATTAAATTAAGTTAATAATACCAACGAATTTGTGACTGCAATCATTTTCAAAAAGAAACTGAGTATTATCTGACAGAATTGCAGGGGTGCCAATACTTTTGGCCAGCACTGTATATGGGGCCTGACAGGTTCCCTTTAATGTCTTATCCATGGGATAGATGAAGAGTACCACCACTGTGACCTGCAACAATATCAAGAATGGGGGGTCTTCCAAGCCCCGTCCTGACTACTGAGGTAACCACTAATACAAGAATAGGTGGAGAATGAACGCACATGTGCTCAGCTTTCCTAATGCACTTCTATGGGAGTTCCAGAAAAAGCATATCCAGCGCTCAACTAATTCTCCGATTGGATTTGCAGCTCCAGCACCAGTCTGGAGCGTTCAGGGGAACCCCCATTCAGGAGATAGGTGTTACCCTCAAGAGTTGTGTGCCAGTGGTCAGAGGTCTCTGTTCGGTAGATTGGTAAGATGTCTGATATCATTGGTTAGATATTGGCAATGTTGTACGCAGTTGCATCATATTTACGTCTTTTGCCCTTTATCGGTCGTTCTGATAGACACTTGTAAATTTCCGTGCAGAAATAGTAAACTCTATAAGGTGATATCAAACATATAGGAAATAAAACAGGAGAGGAAAATAAAAATGACGTCCGGCCAGACCGGTGGGATACGGCATCTATGCCTACGAGCGTGCTTAAACACAAAACACAATTACGGAGTACGGCGGGCGATAAGCATGCATGAAAAGGTTAGTTAAAATGTCGCTGGCACAAAAAAACGAACGTTCCTCTAAACACAGCCTGTCGAGGACTAAACCTTTAAATTATCTCAGCCTTCAAATACTATGTTATCTGTAATGTTGTCACAACCAAGTAATCTTAAAGTGGATTTCCAGAGATACAAAAATACACCGCCGCAATCATTTCCTTGCCGTGGGTAAAGGCATGAAAAAAAAAAAAACAACGCTCAGAACAAGAAATTGCCCCCAAAAGTCTGATGATATCCCATAAAATTGTAGACGCTCTCGAGAAATGAATATGAAGTGCAGCTGGATGTCTGGTGGCGGATAGTATGAATACCTTTATCTCGCGAAAGGCTGAGCCTCCACGGGAAAATGGAATTTCAATCCCGGCATTAAAAAAAAAAAAAATGCCGTCATTTGACTTGCAAATCATCGGGAACACATATCTGTTGCTCGACAATATAGATAGAAATGAAGAGCGCCGCGGCTCTGAGCGGACTCTGCACGGATGACGAGTCCTATCAGACTTGTTGCACGCCGCGGCGCCGAGTGCTGGGCACAGCTTCATGTCGGCCTTAACACCTTCACTGCTGAACACTAAAGAGCAGCAGCTCCTTGTACTGAAAATTTACTTAAAAGTCTTTCTCCACTTTAACCATCATTAGTTTTTTGGGTTTTTTTTTTTATTAATACAAACATTTCTGGGCTGAGTCACATATTTAAAGTGTCATTGAAGTCACATATTTAAAGTGTCATCGGCATCCGGGCCGCCAAATCTCTTACAAAGACATAAAACTTAAGGTTGTAGCAAAATGTAAATAACTTAACATTACTTTCAAAAAAACGTTTCACACGTTAGAGACATTTTCAAAGTTTTGCAAAAAAAAAAAAATTGAGTAAAATGGAATTTCTAAAACTTTTTCTAGTGGGGCCTTAAAATGAACCAGTCAGGTGCAATATGCACCCAGAGCCACGAGCAGTTCTGGGTGCATATCTATAATCCCTGCCTAACCGTCCCTGTATCTAGTAGCACAGATAAAGAGATCTTTAGAAAAAGTATTTCTAAAGATCCTTTATGATATGCTAATGAGGGCAGAGACTAGTCACAAGGGTGTTCGTTTCCCCTGACTAGTTCCCCCTCTTAGCATGTTAGCACACCCAGGTAGGCGTGCTAACATGTTATTCAATGCCCATTGGACAGCATCATCAGTGCTGACGCACGTACCTGTGTCCATTGTGACCGTTCAGACACCGGATTTACGGTTAGTGCGCATGATCAAAAGTACCAGCACTTCGGGTCATGCGCACTATGAAGCCGAATGTACGCATCCGGGCCTTAGAGAGGTCTAGTATGCATGACCGGAAGTGCCAGGACTTCGGATTTAAAGTCAGTGTGCATGATCAGAAGTCCCGGCACTTCCAGTCATGCGCATTAGACCTCTTTAAGGCCAGGATGCGTACACTCGCCTTCATAGAGCGCATAACCTGAAGTGCTGGGACTTTTGAACATGTGCACTGACCCTATATCCGGTGTCTGAAGCGGTGACAACAGGCACAGATATGCTGGGCAATGGGCATTGAGTAGAATGTTACCACGTCCCTGTGGGCGTGCTAACATACTAAGAGGGCGGACTAGTTGGGGGAAACCAACGCCCTTGTGACTAGTCCCTGCGCTCATTAGCATATCATAAAGGATCTTTAGAAATACTTTTTCTATAGCTCTCTTTATCTATGCTAGTGAATACAGGGACGGTTAGGCAGGGATTAGTAATATGCACCCAGAACTGCTCGTGGTTCTGGGTGCATATTGCACAGATTCACTTTAACACAAAGACCCATGTGATGTCTCGGCCTCACCGTCTGTAGTAGAGGTTTGTGCAAAAAAAAATGTAAAACTAATTGCTCAATGTACTTTACATTTTCTTCTAAGCTCATTAAAAATTTTAACATTATTACAAAATTAGTCAACTATAATGTCAGAAAACGTCACAGTTCTTTCCTGTGGCCTCCACAATCTCGGCTATAACACTAGTGATGTGTGTGCCTTTATGACATGTAAAAAGCTTCATGAAAATTGAGTCACATTTTAACATAAGAGTTTCTTGGTAAATAAAAATAAAAAAAAAAAAAACTCCCGTTTTATTTTTTAGTCAAAGTCTTGCTGCATAAAATAAAATCCTGGCATTTTCCCCCAAAATTACATTTAGCATTTATTTTTTACGCTAATTTTCTTACATAATAGAGTGTCAAATGATGGTACACGGCATAATCAGACTTTTTTTTTTTCTTCCCTCCTTGCTCACGGCATTTTTTGAAAGGAGAGTAGTGCTTAGGGGAAAGTTTTACTATAATTTATGGCAGAAAGTTGTGTAAATTCTAGTGCAAATATATTCCAGTCATTAAATCTTCTGGGTCACACACAGCAAGAGATGCACCCGAGTTATTAAAGAAGCATTGCCATAAAAATTTTTATCCTCTTAATATATTATTTAGCACCGTGCACATACAGTTGGTCGTTTTGCCTTTCTACCCAGATAATTCTTCTCTTTTCCAATAGGTCTATAAAATCAAGTGAATAAAAAACACTCACGAAAGCCTTCTACATTCTATGTAGAAACACCAAGTACCTTTCCCCTGCATGAGTCATCACAGTTAAAGTCTGTAGTAGGGGGAGGTGCGAAGCAGCGGGGTCAGGAGCTGAAGAGAGGAATTACTTATGCAGAGAAAAGTGACTTCTTGTTTCTACACAAAGCAGAGAAAAGAGAAGAATTTTTTGGGTAGTAAGGCAAAATGAGCAATTGTAAGTACACAGTGCTAAATCATAAGATGATTGCAACAGATTAAGAGGAAAAAAAAGTTTGATGGGAATGCTTTGTTAAGTAGCATCTCCCTCTTAATAAAAACTGGTACAACATACAACACCATGCTTTTAAATAAGACCAACATAAAGTACGCCGGTCATATTCAATATCCCAAATCTTCAAATTACATCTACCATTACCTACGCTTCTCTTTTTATGTTTTGGGTCTGCACAAGCATTGGCTTAATTGGTCACATGTCCATTTGACAGTCAATGCAATTACTAAGAAAATCACACATTATTTACCTAAAGATACGTTTTCAGCACCAAAAAAAACCCAAAATGAACTCTAAAGTTAGGTGTCTCACTTCTGTGAAATATATTATCCATTGCCTGTTAAGAGTAATCCGTCTCTGGCTGCAGTCACACTGACTGATTACAGGAAGTATGGTATCCTTTTAGGTAAGGGCTGGAAGGCCACTAAACAGACAGGCATAACATATGCTGGGGTAATGAAGGAAAGGAAGACAGAAGCACCTATAGTGCTGGCAGAATGCTGATGAAGAAAAACTACCCATGAAAAGAGTGGTTGTCAAGTCTAGAGCATGAGAATCAGAAGAGTTCCTTGACATACTAGACTAGTAAGGGCACCTAGAGTAGTCCCAACACCGGGGCTTACACTTTTTTGGGGGGCTAAAATCACAGCACTTTATGTTCTAAAACACAAAATTCTTGATTGTAACTACTGCTTGAATAAATGATTACCTTAGCTGCACGTAGGAAACCAAGAAGTTTAATTAATACTAATTGAATGGGCTGATTTTCACTTTCCAGTTTGGCCAACTCTTCTTCCAGCGCTGCAATGTTCTCCAGAGGTTCCATCTAGATGAGGAGAAAAATAAAAATATGTTTATGACTAGATTATCCACTCAAGTCACTTCCAAGTAGTGAAATACATATCGTTTAGCAAAATCCAACACCATTTTCCCTTGTAACATTGTCTTAAATTTTTCATCAGCATTCTGATCACTAATGGGACACATCGCGCCATGATAGACGCACATCAATGGTCCTCTGCCGACTCGTGGACTTTAAGGGGTATTGCGATTGGAAGAAGTTCTTAATCCATCCACAGGATGGATCATAAATGTAAGATTGGTCGTCAGAAAGGGGTGAATTTAGCCCCAATGGATGGAGCACACTCCACTCATTCGCTAGGGGACTGCTGGAGAAAGTAGAGCACCGCACTTTAGCAGAGCAGTGATCAGGCAGGAGCAATTCTGCTCTATTTTTATGGTTATAAATTTGCCCCAATCTGGAGATAGGTGTGGGTCCCAGACGTTAGACGCCCGCTAATCTATAAGTTATCAACTATCGTGTAGATGGGTGATAATTACTTCTAATTATAATACCACTTGACAGGATAAATAATTTCTTCAAGATTAGGGGGCGTCCGACTTCTGGGACCCAAACTGGCCACCAGAAAGGATGGCGGCGGCCCTGTGCACCGGACGAGGTCACCGAAGGGTCTATGTGCCTGCGGACTGCAAGAAGCACCCCTCAATGATAGTGTCCGGTGCACAGGGCCACCGCAGTCATGGTTTTACTGCAGTTCAATGCTTTACGGCGCCGTAAAGCATTCAACTACAGTAAAGCCATGATGACAGCCTGCAGCGGCGGCTCAGAGCACTGGACGAGATCACCGTGGGATCTCTGTGCCTGCGGACTGAACGCAGGTAAGGACACTACGGGAACGGAGGACAGGTGAGATATTGGCTATGTGCGCACGTTGCGTACAGTCACTGCAGAAATTTCTGCAGCGATCTGAAGAGCACACGTGCGCTTCAAAATCGCTGCAGAAAATGTCCGTAGTGAAAAAAAAAAAAGCCGATTCCATGCGCTCTGCCTGCAGCTCCTGCCATAGACAGTGCAGGAGCTGCCGGCAAAGCGCACGGAAGAAGTGACATGTCACTTCCTAGAACGCGCGCTTTGGGCAGCAGCCGAAGCGCTGCACTCTAAGACGCCACGTGCGCACGGCTCCAGCACAATCTCCATAGATTATGCAGGGGACGCAGGACGCATGCAGTTACGCTGCGTTACAAAGTGCAGCGTAACTGCATCTAATTACGCAACGTGCGCACATAGCCTAAGAGTGTGAGTGTGTGTGTGTGTGTGTGTGAACAACGGCATAATAAAGGGACAACAATGGGACCTGAATGAGGACATTACTAAAGCATGGGGCACATTACTAAAGAATGGTCACATTACTTCAAAGGGGACAAAGATGGGGCACTTTACTACAAGGGGGGGACAAAGATGGGGCACAATACTATAAAGCAGAAGGATGGGGCACATTACTATAGGGCAGAAAGATGGGGCACATCACTACAGGGCAGAAGGATGGGGCACATCACTACAGGGCAGAAGGATGGGGCACATCACTACAGGGCAGAAGGATGGGGCACATCACTATAGGGCAGAAGGATGGGGCACAATACCATACGACAGAAGGATGAGGCACATTACTACATTTTATTGGTATATATTTTTCTTTTTTAAATTTTCCAGTAGCTGCTGCATTTTCAACCCTAGGCTTATACTCGAGTCAGTAAGGTTTCCCAGTCTCTTGTGGCAAAATTAGGGGCCGCGATTTATACTCGAGCATATACGGCATAATAAAATGGTTGGTGTCATTCAAAAAAATACAGGTAGGCCTACAAAAAAAAAACAAAAAAACACAAGCCCCCATATGGCTTTAAGTGACGTTTATATTATATATATATATATATATATATATATATACATATATATACATATACACACACACATGCAGACGTACAGACATGCACATACATATATATGTATCCATATATACACACACACACATACATACATACATACATACATACATATATATATTTTACAGCTCTTGTTAGACTGGGAAGCAGAAATTAAGGCACAAACACAAAGAATCGCTCAGTTAAGAAAACACAATTCAAAATAGCGTCCACTAACGTAAATTGTTATTGGGAACCAAAAACTGCATGAGACTGTAGACCCCTACCGTGAATAATGCACCAGATTTCAGCAATTTCTTGAGATCCTACAAAGACAAGGATAGAAGCAATTAAAACTGAGTGTGTAATATTATAGAATGGGGAGGCGCACAGGTGGAGAATGCAAAGAAAATGTCTAGTTTCCAGGATTCTACACTTGGATTTCAAGCAGCCAAGGACTGGATAGGATTTTTTTTTTTGTCAAGTAAGATCATAAATTAATAAGAAACAGAAGATATTAGTTTTATAAGGAGCAATAATTTGGGTATTGTAATGTGATAAGTGCCTGCTATTTTTACTAAAAGGGGTCGGCATGGCAGTACCAGACCCTCATGTGCATGCAGATGAGGTGCTCTGCCTGTAGAAAACAATGGGAGGCCGTAGCGTACCAAGCAACAGAGCATAGTAGTGCCCGCTCATCACTAGTTACCAGTACCAAGCAACAGAGCATAGTAGTGCCCGCTCATCACTAGTTACCAGTACCAAGCAACAGAGCATGGTAGTGCCCACTCATCACTAGTTACCAGTACCAAGCAACAGAGCATGGTAGTGCCCGCTCATCACTAGTTACCAGTACCAAGCAACAGAGCATGGTAGTGCCCGCTCATCACTAGTTACCAGTACCAAGCAACAGAGCATGGTAGTGCCCGCTCATCACTAGTTACCAGTACCGAGCAACAGAGCATGATAGTGCTCGCTCATCACAAGTTACCAGTACCAAGCAACAGAGCATGGTAGTGCCCGCTCATCACTAGTTACCAGTACCAAGCAACAGAGCATGGTAGTGCCCGCTCATCACTAGTTACCAGTACCGAGCAACAGAGCATGGTAGTGCCTGCTCATCACTAGTTACCAGTACAGAGCACCCGAGCATGGTAGTGCCCGCTCATCACTAGTTACGAGTACCGAGCAACCGAGCATGGTAGTCCCCGCTCACCACTAGTTACCAGTACCGAGCAACAGAGCATGGTAGTGCCCGCTCACCACTAGTTACCAGTACCGAGCACCCCGAGCATGGTAGTGCCCGCTCATCACTAGATATGAGTACTCAGCATCCAAGTATGGTAGTGCCCGCTCATCACTAGTTACGAGTACAGAGCACCTGAGCATGGTAGTGCCCGCTCATCACTAGATACGAGTACTCAGTACCCGAGCATGGTAGTGCCCGCTCATCACTAGATACGAGTACAGAGCACCCAAGCATGGTAGTGCCCACTCATCAATACTTATAGGACTTATCATACTGAGAGCTCAACTATGTGCGAGTCCATTACATCTCAGACTAAAGGATTATGGGGCTTAGCGTCCAAACTCTATGGCATCTGTAAATCCCATTCTTAGTAAGAAGTGACCGTGCAAAACAATTTCAAGCAGCCAATAACCCATTAGGGAGCCTTTCTTCCCCCATTGAAGCCTAGAAGCGTTCTGGAAGAATGAGTAGTGCAAACTGGGAAGATAAAAAGTGTGAGAAACCTGGCTGGGGCCCATAACAACCAATCACAGAAATGAGCTTTAGGATATAAATAAAAAATTAAATATTATACTTTTTTTATTTTTAAATCAAATAATATTAAAGGCAGCATTTTTGTATTTGAAGATGGTTGCAAAGCCTCCAAGGTTATCCATCAACCAATAACAGTGCAGCTTTCATTTTACTATGGCTGGTTCACAATTGAAAGCCGAGCACTGATTGGCTGCTATGGGCAAATGTGGATTGTTCATCTAGGCTGTGCGCCTATTATACTAATACAGTGTGTGTGTGTGTGTGTATATATTACACACACACACACACACACACACATACATCTAATATGTACAGTGCCTTGCGAAAGTATTCAGCCCCTTGAATTTTTCAACCTTTTCCCACATTTCAGGCTTTAAACATAAAGATAGAAATGTTAATGTTCTGGTGAAGAATCAACAACAAGTGGGACACAATTGTGAAGGTGAATGATATTTATTGCTTATTTTACATTTTTATAAAAAAATAAATAAACAGAAAATTATGGCGTGCAATATTATTCATCCCCTTTAAGTTAATACTTTGTAGCGCCACCTTTTGCTGTGATTACAGCTGCAAGTCGCTTGGGGTATGTCTGGATCAGTTTTGCACATCGAGAGACTGAAATTCGTGCCCATTCTTCCTTTGCAAACAGCTGGAGCTGAGTGAGGTTGGATGGAGAGTGTTTGTGAACAGCAGTTTTCAGCTCTTTCCACAGATTCTCGATTGGGTTCAGGTCTGGACTGTGACTTGGCCATTCTAACACCTGGATATGTTTATTTGTGAAACATTCCATTGTAGATTTTGCTTTATGTTTGGGATCATTGTCTTGTTGAAAGACAAATCTCCGTCCCAGGCTCAGGAATTTTGCAGACTCCAACAGGTTTTCTTCAAGAATGGTCCTGTATTTGGCTCCATCCATCTTCCCATCAATTTTAACCATCTTCCCTGTCCCTGCTGAAGAAAAGCGGGCCCAAACCATGATGCTGCCACCACCATGTTTGACAGTGGGGATGGTGTGTTCAGGGTGATGAGCTGTGTTGCTTTTACGCCAAACATATCGCTTGACATTGTGCCCAAATAGTTCGATTTTGGTTTCATCTGACCAGAGCACCTTCTTCCACATGTTTGGTGTCTCCCTGGTGGCTTGTGGAAAACTTTAAATTACACATTTTATAGATATCTTTGAGAAATGGCTTTCTTCTTGCCACTCTTCCATAAAGGCCAGATTTGTGCAATGTACAACTGATTGTTGTCCTCAGACTCAGCCGTAGATCTCTACAGTTCATCCGGAGTGATCATAGGCCTCTTGGCTGCATCTCTGATCATTTTTCTTCTTGTTTGAGATGAACTTTTTGAGGGACGGCCGGGTCTTGGTAGATTTGCAGTGGTAGGATACTCCTTCCATTTCAATATGATCGCTTGCACAGTGCTCCTTGGATGTTTAAAGTTTTGGAAATCGTTTTGTAACCAAATCCGGCTTTAAAACTTCTCCAGTATCACGGACCTGCCTGTGTGTTCCTTGGTCTTCATGATGCTATCTGCACTTTAAACAGAACACAGACTATCACAGAGCAGGGGCGTTTATACAGAGACTTGATTACACACAGGGGATTATATTTATCATCATCAGTCATTTAGGACAACACTGGATCATTCAGAGATCCTCAATGAACTTCTGAAGTGAGTTTGCTGCACTGAAAGTAAAGGGGATGAATAATATTGCACGCCCCAATTTTCAGTTTTTTATTTTTTTACAAAAATTTAAAACAAGCAATACATTTCATTCACTTTCACAATTGTGCCCCACTTGTTGTTGATTCTTCACCAAGACATTAACATTTTTATCTTTACGTTTGAAGCCTGAAATGTGGGAAAAGGTTGAAAAATTCAAGGGGGCCGATTACTTTTGCAATGTAGGTAAAATAAAGATGACCGGTCTTTTGAGCGCTAATGATAGATCTAAAATCTAGGATTTTTTGTAGATAGTAAGGCTTTATTGTTAAAATAAAGCTCTTGTTTTCACAACGCGTTTCAGCAAGATCCACTTGCTTTCCTCAGGTGTAACAAGAGCCAATACACATTAAATTTATAGGTGAAACAAACCCCTTTGGTAGGGCTTATGGGTGTGTCATACATACAAATAATTTAACCCTTAAATATTAAAAGGATAAAAAGTCGGATAAAGTTATATAATATCTATAAAAATTATAAAAAGTCTAAAAACCATAGAACATAATTATCTAATAAAAAACGGGATATATACAACTTATTCTGAAATATAATATAATATGGTACCATAATGAAGGGAATTTTGTTTACTTACCGTAAATTCCTTTTCTTCTAGCTCCTATTGGGAGACCCAGACAATTGGGTGTATAGCTTCTGCCTCCGGAGGCCACACAAAGTATTACACTTGAAAAAAGTGTAACCCCTCCCCTCTGCCTATACACCCTCCCGTGCATCACGGGCTCCTCAGTTTGGTGCAAAAGCAGGAAGGAGGAAACTTATAAATTGGTCTAAGGTAAATTCAATCCGAAGGATGTTCGGAGAACTGAAAACCATGAACCAAAGGAACAATTCAACATGAACAACATGTGTACACAAAAGAACAAACAGCCCGAAGGAAACAGGGGCGGGTGCTGGGTCTCCCAATAGGAGCTAGAAGAAAAGGAATTTACGGTAAGTAAACAAAATTCCCTTCTTCTTTGTCGCTCCATTGGGAGACCCAGGCAATTGGGACGTCCAAAAGCAGTCCCTGGGTGGGTAAAAGAATACCTCAATAACAGAGAGTCGAAAAACGACCCCTTCCTACAGGTGGACAACCGCCGCCTGAAGGACTCGCCTACCTAGACTGGCATCTGCCGAAGCATAGGTATGCACTTGATAGTGTTTTGTGAAGGTGTGCAGACTAGACCAGGTAGCTGCCTGACACAACTGCTGAGCCGTATCCCGGTGTCGCAATGCCCAGGACGCACCCACGGCTCTGGTAGAATGGGTTTTCAGCCCCGAAGGAAGAGGAAGCCCCGAAGAACGGTAGGCTTCAAGAATCGGTTCCTTGATCCACCGAGCCAAAGTTGACTTGGAAGCCTGCGAACCCTTACGCTGGCCAGCGACAAGGACAAAGAGCGCATCTGAACGGCGCAGGGGCGCCGTGCGAGACACGTAGAGCCGGAGTGCTCTCACTAGATCTAATGAATGCAAATCCTTTTCACACTGGTGAACTGGATGAGGACAAAAAGACGGTAAGGAGATATCCTGATTGAGATGAAAAGGAGATACCACCTTAGGGAGAAACTCCGGGATAGGACGCAGAACCACCTTATCCTGGTGAAAAACCAGGAAAGGAGATTTGCATGACAGCGCTGCAAGCTCCGACACTCTTCGGAGTGAAGTAATTGCCACAAGAAAAGCCACCTTCTGCGAAAGACGTGATAAAGAGACATCCCTCAGCGGCTCGAAAGGTGGTTTTTGAAGAGCCATTAACACCCTGTTAAGGTCCCAGGGTTCCAGCGGACGCTTGTAGGGTGGAACTATGTGGCAAACTCCCTGCAGGAACGTGCGGACCTGCGGAAGCCTTGCCAGGCGCTCTTGAAAAAATACTGAGCGCCGATACTTGTCCCTTGAGAGAGCCGAGTGACAAACCCTTGTCCATTCCGGATTGAAGGAATGAAAGAAAAATGGGTAAGGCAAAAGGCCAGGGAGTAAAACCCTTATCAGAGCACCAGGACAAGAAGATCCGCCACGACCTGTAATAGATCTTGGCGGACGTTGGTTTCCTGGCCTGTCTCATAGTGGCAATGACATCCTGCGATAAACCCGACGACGCTAGGAGCCAGGACTCAATGGCCACACAGTCAGGTTGAGGGCCGCAGAATTCAGATGGAAAAACGGCCCTTGTGACAGCAGGTCTGTGCGGTCTGGAAGCGCCCACGGCTGACCCACCGTGAGATGCCACAGATCCGGATACCACGACCGCCTCGGCCAATCTGGAGCGACGAGAATGGCGCGACGACAGTCGGATCTGATCTTGCGTAACACTCTGGGCAACATCGCCAGAGGAGGAAACACATAAGGGAGTCGAAACTGCGACCAATCCTGAACTAACGCGTCCGCCACCAGAGCTCTGTGATCTTGAGAACGTGCCATGAAGGCCGGAGCCTTGTTGTTGTGCCGTGACGCCATGAGATCGACGTCCGGCGTTCCCCAGCGGCGACAGATCTCTCGAAACACGTCTGGGTGAAGAGACCATTCCCCCGCATCCATGCCCTGACGACTGAGAAAGTCTGCTTCCCAGTTTTCTACGCCCGGGATGTGAACTGCGGAGATGGTGGAGGCTGTGGCCTCCGCCCACAGCAGAATCCGCCGGACTTCCTGGAAGGCTTGACGGCTGCGCGTGCCGCCCTGGATGTTGATGTACGCGACCGCCGTGGCGTTGTCCGACTGTATGCGGATCTGCCTGCCCTCCAGCCACCGATGGAACGCCTTTAGGGCTAGATACACTGCCCTTATCTCCAGAACATTGATCTGAAGGGAGGACTCTATCGGAGTCCAGGTTCCCTGAGCCCTGTGGTGGAGAAAAACCGCTCCCCACCCTGACAGGCTCGCGTCCGTCGTGACCACAGCCCAGGATGGGGGCAGGAAGGATTTTCCCTGCGATAGAGAAGTGTGAAGAAGCCACCACTGAAGAGAGGTTTTGGCTGCAAGGGAAAGAGAGACGTTCCTGTCGAGGGACGTCGACCTCCTGTCCCATTTGCGGAGAATGTCCCATTGGAGTGGGCGCAGATGGAACTGCGCGAAGGGCACTGCCTCCATTGCTGCCACCATCTTCCCCAGGAAGTGCATGAGGCGCCTCAAGGGGTGTGACTGACCCCGAAGAAGAGATTGCACCCCTGTCTGCAGCGAAAGCTGTTTGTCCAGCGGTAGCTTGACTACCGCTGAGTGAGTATGAAACTCCATCCCGAGGTAAGTCAGTGATTGGGTCGGTGTCAACTTGGACTTTGGGAAGTTGATGATCCACCCGAACCGCTGGAGCCAGAGCGACGGTCAGGCTGTGTTGCCACGCCACCCGGGAGGGTGCCCTGACTAGGAGATCGTCTAAGTAAGGGATCACCGAGTGGCCCTGAGAGTGTAGGACCGCCACAACGGATGCCATGACCTTGGTGAAGACTCGTGGGGCTGTCGCCAGTCCGAAAGGCAGTGCCACGAACTGAAGGTGTTCGTCCCCGATGGCGAAACGCAGGAAGCGTTGATGCTGGGGTGCGATCGGCACATGGAGATAAGCATCCTTGATGTCGATTGATGCTAGGAAGTCTCCTTGTGACATCGAAGCGATGACCGAGCGGAGAGATTCCATCCGAAACCTTCTGGTGCTCACATGCCTGTGGGACTTGGCTGAGGGCTGAAAGGACCGAAACCTCGGTTGTATTTTCCGTTGCTGAGGTCTCTTCGGTTTGGACTGGGGTAAGGACGAGTCCTTTCCCTTGGATTCCTTAATTTCATCCAATCGTTCGCCAAACAAATCGGTCGCCAGAAAACGGCAAACCGGTTAAGAACTTCTTGGAAGCAGAGTCTGCCTTCCATTCGCGTAGCCACATGGCCCTGCGGACTGCCACCGAATTAGCGGATGCTACCGCTGTACGGCTAGCAGAGTCCAGGACGGCGTTCATGGCGTAGGACGAAAAAGCAGACGCCTGAGAAGTCAAAGACGCAACTTGCGGAGCAGAGGTACGTGTGACCGCATTAATCTCAGACAGACAAGCTGAGATAGCTTGGAGTGCCCACACGGCTGCAAAGGCCGGGGCAAAAGACGCGCCTGTGGCTTCATAGATGGATTTCACCAGGAGCTCTATCTGCCTGTCAGTGGCATCCTTGAGCGATGAGCCATCTGCAACTGATACTACAGATCTAGCCGCCAGTCTAGAGACTGGAGGATCCACCTTGGGACATTGAGCCCAACCCTTAACGACGTCAGAGGGGAAGGGGTAACGTGTGCGATGGAACGCCTTGTGAAACAAGCGCTCCATGCACCGTCCCCATGGGGACACAGAGTACCTTTAGATGCAGGGCCCTGTCCCTGAGGATACAAAGACTCCTGTCCGGCAGATAACCACAGGGGCTGCGGAGGGAGCCCGGTCCCAGTGAATGGATGACCGGTTAGGATCCCACTTCTCCCAGAGCCTCTAAGGGATGGGGAAGGAAAACGGCATGTGGCTCCAGCCTCTGTACCCGCAATGGGTACCTCAACCTTAACAGCACCGCCGACTTAGTGGGGTGAGAAGGGAGCATGCCGGGGGCCCTGTGGGGGCCCTCTTTTCTTCCAACCGATAAAATCAGCAGCTGCTGCTGACTAAAATGGGAGCATGAGTGGATGTGTGCCTCCTTCCACACAAAGCTTAAAACTGAGGAGCCCGTGATGCACGGGAGAGTGTATAGGCAGAGGGGAGGGGTTACACTTTTTTCAAGTGTAATACTTTGTGTGGCCTCCGGAGGCAGAAGCTATACACCCAATTGTCTGGGTCTCCCAATGGAGCGACAAAGAAAAAATTGTTTAAACTGAGTATACCCTTTTTCCTATTATAATATATGTGCAGATATACAGATATGGGAGATTATCAGGTTCTTATTATCATGTTCTTTGTCAAAATTTCTTTTACCCATTTATTTTGTAATATTACCAGTATCTCTTGATTTTTCAATAAATTTGTATTTTTTCCTCAACATACATACAGCTTATTAATATTATATTTTATTCATATTTTTTCTTTTTATCCTTTATTCATTTTTAATTTATTTGTTTATATGTATATATATATATTGTATGTGCACATATATATATATATATAGTCCCATGTATACTTATTCTTATGCACGTATTTTCCTATGGAATTATTTTCTGAATGGATATATTTATTATCAATATTTAGCAACATTATCTATCATTACATTGTGGCCTTCCGGAGCTAACGTGCCCAATTTGAAGATCCAATAGCTTACTTTTTTAATGAGTTTATTCACTGACCGTGAAATCTTTATTGTCAATAGAATCTATAATTGTAAGTTTCATTTTTGGATCCCTATTATGTACATTGGTGTAGTGTCTTGATACACTATGTAGGGGGTATCCATTTTTTATATTATGTCGGTGTTTATTCAACCGTGCATGCATTTCTTGAATAGTTCTTCCCACGTATTGGATACCACAAGGGCACTCCAACAAATAAACTACATATGTAGAGTGGCAATCATATCTGTGTTTTATTGTGAAGGTTTCCCTTGTAGTTTTTGACATATATGTTTTGTCTCCTCTTGTGATTACCTGGCAGCATAGACATTTTGATGTATGGCATGGGTAGCAATCCCAATGGTTTTGGTTGCTCATCTTAGCAGTTAGAGGTTTCTGAACAGTGTTACTTGGTGCAATTAAATTACCCAGACTCCTATTTTTCTTGTATATGATAATGGGTCTGTTTGGTATATAATCTGTTAATATGGGGTCACTTTTTAATATAAACCAGTATTTTTTGATTAGCCTCTCAATATGAGTTCTTGGTTGGCAGAATGTAGTAACGAGACTCCATTTAGATAATTTGGATTTTTCATCCTTATTCATATCATTCACTTGTTTAGGTTGTACACATTTCCTGGGTAAGGGGATTTGTTTTTTTTGTATGCATCCTGTATCAATCTTTTAGGATATCCCTTTTCCAGCGGGAGGACGCAGAGCCGATCTGAGTAGGTTGAAATTAGTTGGATGTTAGAGCTATTCTAGCTGGAGAATCAGAAACCACTGTTAGGCTGCTTTCACACATCCGGCTTGAGCTCTGCGGCTCAATCCGGCTGTGCAAGCTATGCAACGGATGCGGTGAAAACACCGCATCCTTTGCATAAGTTTTTCCTTTGTGGCCAGTCCGGTTTTTGCCGCTTGCGGCATGCTACTGAGCATGCGCAGTGGCAAAAACCGCATGCGGCGGTTGGATGCGGTTATTGCCGCATCGCGCCGCATCCGGCCGCCATAGGCATGCATTGAAAAATGCGCCGCATCGGCCGAATGCGGCGTGATGCGGTTTTTTTTGCCGCACGAAAAAACGTGCCAGGCAACGTTCCATCCGGCCGCCGCATCGGCTAAATCTGACGCATGCGGCAAAAACCGGACGGAACGCAAGGCCATGCGGCACAATGCGGCACTAATTAAAGTCTATGCAGGAAAATCGCAACCGGCAGCAAAAAAAAACGGTTGCGATTTTCCTGCAAAGTGCCAGATTGTACCGCATTGCAGAAACCGGAGGTGTGAAAGCAGCCTTAAATGTATTATTAATCAACCTCCAAAGTTGGAAGGGTAAAAAAAAATAATATAGCGCAATGTCCACAATCCATGTAACTGCAAGTTAGGACAAAAAAATGTGACCTTTCGAAATGATAATACCAAGTAAACCAACAATATAGATACAAAAAGGATACTCTAACAGGATGAGTCCACCAAAAGGGGAACTGATTGCAACGGAGAAAAGAAGGGAATTTTGTTTACTTACCGTAAATTCCTTTTCTTCTAGCTCCTATTGGGAGACCCAGACAATAATTGGGTGTATAGCTTCTGCCTCCGGAGGCCACACAAAGTATTACACTTGAAAAAGTGTAACCCCTCCCCTCTGCCTATACACCCTCTGGTGCATCACGGGCTCCTCAGTTTTGGTGCAAAAGCAGGAAGGAGGAAACTTATAAATTGGTCTAAGGTAAATTCAATCCGAAGGATGTTCGGAGAACTGAAAACCATGAACCAAAAGAACAATTCAACATGAAAAACATGTGTACACAAAAGAACAAACAGCCCGAAGGGAACAGGGGCGGGTGCTGGGTCTCCCAATAGGAGCTAGAAGAAAAGGAATTTACGGTAAGTAAAAAAAATTCCCTTCTTTGTCGCTCCATTGGGAGACCCAGACAATTGGGACGTCCAAAAGCAGTCCCTGGGTGGGTAAAAGAATACCTCGATAAAAAGAGCCGAAGACGACCCCCTCTTACAGGTGGGCAACCGCCGCCTGAAGGACTCGCCTACCTAGACTGGCGTCTGCCGAACCATAGGTATGCACCTGATAGTGTTTCGTGAAAGTGTGCAGACTAGACCAGGTAGCTGCCTGACACACCTGCTGAGCCGTCGCCCGGTGCCGTAATGCCCAGGACGCACCCACGGCTCTGGTAGAATGGGCTTTCAGCCCTGAAGGAAGCGGAAGCCCAGAAGAACGGTAGGCTTCCAGAATCGGTTCCTTGATCCACCGAGCCAAGGTTGACTTGGAAGCCTGCGAACCCTTACGCTGGCCAGCGACAAGGACAAAGAGAGCATCTGAACGGCGCAGGGGCGCCGTGCGAGACACGTAGAGCCGGAGTGCTCTCACCAGATCTAATGAGTGCAAGTCCTTATCACATTGGTGAATTGGATTAGGGCAAAATGAAGGTAAGGAGATATCCTGATTGAGATGAAAAGGGGATACCACCTTAGGGAGAAATTCCGGAACAGGACGCAGAACCACCTTAATCCTGGTGAAAAACCAGGAAGGGGGCTTTGCATGACAGCGCTGCCAGCTCCGACACTCTACGGAGCGATGTAACTGCCACTAGAAAGGCCACCTTCTGCGAAAGACGTGATAAAGAGACATCCCGCAGCGGCTCGAAAGGTGGCTTCTGAAGAGCCGTTAGCACCCTGTTAAGGTCCCAGGGTTCCAGCGGACGCTTGTAAGGTGGGACTATGTGGCAAACTCCCTGCAGGAATGTGCGGACCTGCGGAAGTCTGGCTAGACGCTTTTGAAAAAATACGGATAGCGCCGATACTTGTCCCTTGAGAGAGCCGAGAGACAAACCCTTGTCCATTCCGAATTGAAGGAATGAAAGAAAAGTGGGTAAGGCAAAAGGCCAGGGAGTAAAACCATTATCAGAGCACCAGGATAAGAAGATCCTCCAAGACCTGTGATAGATCTTGGCGGACGTTGGGTTCCTGGCCTGTCTCATGGTGGCAATGACATCTTGAGATAACCCTGAGGACGCTAGGAGCCAGGACTCAATGGCCACACAGTCAGGTTGAGGGCCACAGAATTCAGATGGAAAAACGGCCCTTGTGACAGCAAGTCTGGACGGTCTGGGAGCGCCCACGGTTGACCCACCGTGAGATGCCACAGATCCGGGTACCACGACCTCCTCGGCCAATCTGGAGCGACGAGAATGGCGCGACGACAGTCGGACCTGATTTTTCGCAGCACTCTGGGCAGTATCGCCAGAGGAGGAAATACATAAGGCAGTCGAAACTGCGACCAATCCTGAACTAATGCGTCCGCCGCCAGAGCTCTGTGATCTTGAGGCCGGGCCATGAATGCCGGGACTTTGTTGTTGTGCCGTGACGCCATGAGATCGACGTCCGGCGTTCCCCAGTGGCGACAGATCTCTCGAAACACGTCTGGGTGAAGAGACCATTCCCCCGCGTCCATGCCCTGACGACTGAGAAAATCTGGTTCCCAGTTTTCTACGCCCGGGATATGAACTGCGGAGATGGTGGAAGCTGTGGCTTCCACCCACTGCAGAATCCGCCTGACTTCCTGGAAGGCATGACGACTGCGAGTGCCGCCTTGGTGGTTGATGTAAGCGACGGCAGTGGCGTTGTCCGACTGGATACGGATCTGCCTGCCCTCCAGCCACCGATGAAAAGCCAATAGGGCTAGATACACTGCCCTTATCTCCAGAATATTGATCTGAAGGGATGACTATCGGAGTCCAGGTTCCCTGAGCCCTGTGGTGGAGAAATACCGCCCCCCACCCTGACAGGCTCGCGTCCGTGGTGACCACAGCCCAGGTTGGGGGTAGGAAGGATTTTCCCTGCGACAGAAAGTTGGGAAGGAGCCACCACTGAAGTGACGTCTTGGTTGCAAGGGAAAGGGAGACGTTCCTGTCGAGGGAAGTCGACCTCCTGTCCCATTTGCGGAGAATGTCCCACTGGAGTGGCCGCAGATGGAATTGCGCGAAGGGCACTGCCTCCATCGCTGCCACCATCTTCCCCAGGAAGTGCATGAGGCGCCTCAAGGGGTGTGACTGGCCCCGAAGAAGAGATTGCACCCCTGACTGCAGAGAAAGCTGTTTGTCCAGCGGTAGCATGACTACTGCTGACTGAGTATGAAACTCCATCCCGAGGTAAGTCAGTGATTGGGTCGGTGTCAACTTGGATTTTGGGAAGTTGATGATCCACCCGAACTGCTGGAGCGTCGCCAGAGCGACGGTAAGGCTGTTTTGACACGCCATCTGAGAAGGCGCCCTGACTAGAAGATCGTCTAAGTAGGGAATCACCGAGTGGCCCTGAGAGTGTAGGACCGCCACAACGGATGCCATGACCTTGGTGAACACCCGTGGGGCTGTCGCCAGGCCGAAAGCAATGCCACGAACTGAAGGTGCTCGTCCCCGATGGCGAAACGCAAAAAGCGTTGATGTTCGGGTGCGATCGGCACATGGAGATAAGCATCCTTGATGTCGATCAATGCTAGGAAGTCTCCTTGTGACATCGATGCGATGACCGAGCGGAGAGATTCCATTCGAAACAGTCTTCTGCTCACATGTCTGTTGAGTAATTTGAGGTCCAGAACGGGACAGAATGAACCGTCCTTCTTTGGCACCACGAACAAGTTGGAGTAAAAGCCGCGACCATGTTCCTGGGGGGGAACAGGGGTCACAACTCCTTCTGTCTTCAGAGCGTCCACCGCCTGAAAAAGTGCATCGGCCCGCGCGGGGGGCGGAGAGGTTCTGAAGAAACGAGTCGGGGGACGAGAGCTGAACTCTATCCTGTAACCGTGAGACAGAATGTCTCTCACCCATCGGTCTTGAACATGTGGCCACCAGGCGTCGCAAAAGCGGGAGAGCCTGCCACCGACCGAGGATGCGGTTCGGGGATGCCGAGAGTCATGAAGAGGCCGCCTTGGAGGCATTGCCTCCGGCGGGTTTTTGGGGCGTGACTTAGCCCGCCACGCAAAGGAGTTCCTCTGGCCTTTCTCCGGCCTGTTGGACGAAGAGGATTGGGGCTTGGCGGAGGGACGAAAGGACCGAAACCTCGATTGTATTTTCCGTTGCTGAGGTCTCTTCGGTTTGGACTGGGGTAAGGAGGAGTCCTTTCCCTTGGATTCCTTAATAATCTCATCCAATCGTTCGCCAAACAATCGGTCGCCAGAAAACAGCAAACCGGTTAAGAACTTCTTGGAAGCCGAGTCTGCCTTACATTCGCGCAGCCACATGGCCCTGCGGACTGCCACAGAATTAGCGGATGCCACCGCTGTACGGCTAGCAGAGTCTAGAACTGCGTTCATGGCGTAGGAAGAAAAGGCTGACGCCTGAGAAGTCAAAGACGCAACCTGCGGAGCAGAATTACGTGTGACAGCATTAATCTCAGCCAGACAAGCTGAGATAGCTTGGAGTGCCCACACGGCTGCAAAAGCCGGGGCAAAAGACGCGCCCGTGGCTTCATAGATGGATTTCACCAGGAGCTCTATCTGCCTGTCAGTGGCATCTTTTAGCGATGAGCCATCTGCAACCGATACCACAGATCTAGCCGCCAATCTAGAGACTGGAGGATCCACCTTGGGACATTGAGCCCAACCCTTAACTACGTCAGAGGGGAAGGGGTAACGTGTGTCAGTAAGGCGCTTAGTAAAGCGCTTGTCCGGAACCGCTCTGGGCTTCTGGACAGCATCTCTGAAGTTAGAGTGATCGAAAAATGCACTCCGTGTACGTTTAGGGAACCGAAACTGGTGTTTCTCCTGCTGAGAAGTCGACTCCTCTACAGGTGGCGGCGGGGGAGATAGATCTAACACCTGGTTGATGGACGAGATAAGGTCATTTACTATGGTGTCCCCTTCAGGTGTATCAAGATTGAGAGCAACGTCAGGTTCAGAGCCCTGAGCTGCGACGTCCGCCTCGTCCTCCAGAGAGTCCTCAAGCTGGGAACCCGAGCAGCGTGAAGAAGTCGGGGAAGATTCCCAGCGAGCCCGCTTAGCCGGTCTGGGACTGTGTTCCGGGCAGGAGTCCTCCACGTGAGACCTAGGGCCCCCCCTGGGGGCGCGCTGCGGCGCGGACAGAGAGGGGCCTGGAGGCGACGATCCAACAGGGCCCGGGGCCTGTGTAAGGACCGGTCTGGACTGCAAAGCTTCTAGCAGCTTGGCAGAGCATTTGTCCATAGACTGAGCCATGGATTGTGAAAGAGACTCAGAGTTTTTCAGCAAAAACGGCAAACTCTGTCCCTGCCGCCTGGACCGGGGGAGCAGGGGGGTCTACCTGAGCCGAGGGTCCCACTAGTGACCGAGGCTCCGGCTGAGCAAGCATAACAGGGGTCGAGCATTGCTCACAGTGAGGGTAGGTGGAACCCGCAGGTAACATAGCCGCACAAGAGGTACAGGTCGCAAAATAACCCTGTGCCTCGGCACCCTTGCTCCTTGTGGACGACATGCTGTTGTCTCCTAGGAGAGTGATCACTGAGGGTATATGGGAAAGGGTATACAGCCCGACCAAACAAATTATATATATATATATATATATATATATATATATCTATTCCGGCACCCTAAGGGGACCAGCAACGGGTGACCGATGCGGCTTACCGACCACTAAAAAGCGGAGCGTGTGTCCTCCAGATTCCCTGCCTTAGGTCTCCCAGAGTTGCAGAGCTCTTTTCAGGTAATCCTCCACCGGCAGAATGCCAAAAAAATGGCTGCCGGAGCTCTCTGGGGAGGAGTGGAGCCGTGGGCGGCGCTAAAAAAGTGCGGGAATCTGGGGTCCCCACAGTGATCAGTGAGGGGGGAGGAAACATATAGGATGCTCCGGCCCTCACAGCCGACGTCAGGCCGGCCGTCCCACCCTTAACCCTGACAGGCAGGCCCGGGGGCGGGATTTTTGCTACTAGGCCGCAATGAAGCCGGGGACTAAATTTAAGACCGCGGCCGACAAGCAGGCGCGGTCGGCGCGGAAGTCCGCCGGTCTTCTCAAATCAGCAGCTGCTGCAGCGTCCGGGATGAAGGCGCTCCATGCACATCCCCCATGGGGACACAGAGTACCTTAGAGATGCAGGGCCCGGTCCCTGAGGATAAACAGACTCCTGTCCGGCAGATTCCCACAGGGGCTGCGGAGGGAGCACGGTCCCAGTAACTGGATGACCGGTCAGGATCCCACTTCTCCCAGAGCCGCTAAGGGATGGTGAAGGAAAACGGCATGAGGCTCCGGCCTTTGTACCCGCAATGGGTACCTCAACCTTAACAGCACCGCCGACTTAGTGGGGTGAGAAGGGAACATGCCGGGGGCCCCGTGGGGGCCCACTTTTCTTCCAACCGATATAATCTAATATGAGAATGCATGAGTGGATGTGTGCCTCCTTCCACACAAAGCATAAAACTGAGGAGCCCGTGATGCACGGAAGGGTGTATAGGCAGAGGGGAGGGGTTACACTTTTAAAGTGTAATACTTTGTGTGGCCTCCGGAGGCAGAAGCTATACACCCAATTATTGTCTGGGTCTCCCAATGGAGCGACAAAGAAAATGCACAGTAAGGCTAGGTTCACACACTGCGTTTTTTTGACGCTGCGTTTTTGTGCGTTTTTGCGGCAAAAACCGCACAAAAACGCACCCGCGGCAAAAAACGCACGCGTTTTGCCGCGATTTGGTGCGTTTTTTTGCTGAGTTTTGCGTTTATCAGTGAACAAAAATAAAAGGTCTGATGTAATTTCCTTCTTCAATGTGTTCTTCATTCTCCACTAGTGTATGCAGAAGAGCAGACAGCTGCAGAACTACAAGGCTCAGCATCCTCCATCCAATAGTGTATGCAGGAGAGCAGACAGCAGCTGTCGAACTACAAGGCTCAGCATCCTCCTTCCAGGACTGTATGCAGGATTTCTTTTCCCCCCCAAACAAAAAAAATGACGTGGGCTTCGCTATATTTTTGTATGCTAGCCGGGTACAGCAGGCAGGTACGGGCTGCCCCCAACCCCCAGCTGCCTATTTGTACCCGGCTGGGAACCCAAAATATAGGGAAGCCCTTTTTTTTTTTTATTTCATGAATTTCATGAAATAATTTTTAAAAAAAAAATGACGTGAGCTTCGCCCGATTTTTGAGTCCAGCCGGGTACAACTAGGCAGCTGGGGATTGGAATCCACAGTGCAGGGTGCCCATGCTTTCTGGGCACCCCCGCTGTGAATTGCAGTCCCGCAGCCACCCCAGAAAATGGCGCTTTCATAGAAGCGCCATCTTCTGGCGCTGTATCCAACTCTTCCAGCTGCCCTGATGCCGGGTGGCTAGCTGGGTAATAATGGGGTTAGGGCTAGCTGTATAGCTGGCCCTAAGCCCGAAATTCATGGTGTCACGCCAATATTAGACATGGCCACCATGAATTTCTAGTAAAGATTAAAGAAAAACACAAGACACAGAAAAATATTTTTATTAGAAATAAAACACAACACAATTAGTGACTCCATCTTTATTGAAATAAAGAACCCCCCCTCCGCAGTAATCCTGGGTCAAGGGTCCCGCGCCGTCCAATCCGGATCCAATATCATCTGATCGGTTTGCTGGAGGGCAAAGCGATCAGATGATGTGTCATGTTCTAGGGGCTGAAGCACATCACACATCAGCTGATTGTATAAAAGCCGTTTATACAATCAGCAGATGCATCGGTGCAAAAAAAAAAAAAACTTATTTATGTGCTGATTACCGGAAGCTCCTGGAGCGATGGGGCGGGAGTCTGATCCTGTCCGATCGCTGCAGCAGCTGCCGGTAATCAGGGATGAAGTCTCCTGACGCATCCGCTGATAGCTTAAACCGGCCGGGGCGCCCGCGTCACCGCGATACTTACGATCACCTGATGCGTCAGGTGACTGCATCAGGTGATCCATCGCCAGGTCCTGCATCTATCGGAGGTGTCCCAGCCGTCTGCACACAGCCGGAGCGGCAATACCGTGAGAGGAGATGGGAGCGGGCATGGCACCGGGAGTCTGCAGACAGGTGAGTATAACTTTTTTTTTTTTTTCTACTATTAACTTTTGTTTTCGCAGCCGCTTCCACCTCCCGCCCAGACATGGTGCCGCACGGCAGCTGACATGCACAGGACTGGAGGTGGACGCGGCGGTGACGGTACCGGGAGGATTCACACTTCTGTGTTTACTGACAGAAGGAATCCTCTTCCTGTACATGTCACTTTACTACCCACCTCCTGCGTTTATAGCTGTGTTTTTGGTCTTAGAAACGCACCAAAATGCAGCTATTTGCGTTTCTCATTGCGTCTTTCAACATCCCATTGCACTCAATGGATGAAAAGCGCAGTGAAAAACGTGGGAATAATTGACATGCTGCGTTTTTGTGGCACCACAAAAACGCAGCTGAAAAAAACGCTGTGTGCAGACAGCAAAAATGAAAACTCAGACTTTGCTGGGGAAGCAAAGTCATGCAGTTTTCTGAGCAAAAACGCACCTGAAAACTGCGCAAAAACGCCGCGAAAAACGCACTGTGTGAACTTACCCTAAACTTGGTGTAAAACCCAGGAGCTAGAAGGCACAAGTTGCCAGTTAGGCTATGTGCACACAGTGCGTTTTTTGTCTCAAAACTGCATGCCTTTGCTTCCCCTGCAAAGTCTGAGATTTCATTTTTGCTGTCTGCACACATTTTTTAAGCTTGGTTTTTAAGCTTAAAAAAAAACGGACATGTCAATTTTTTTCCTGCGTTTTCCCCCCATGCAATGCATTGGAAAAACGCAGAGATCCAAAACGCACCAAGACGCGGTAAAAACGAATGCGATTTTTGCCGAGGGTGCATTTTTATGCGTTTTTGTGTGTTTTTAGCGGCCAAAAACGCACAAAACTGCAGCGTAATAAAAAAACGCTATGTGCCTAATTAGGATAACATTACCGTTGTGTTGAGAAGTGCGGAAAATCACTGCACAATATATTATTCCACTTGGACATCTTGTGGTATAACCCCCTTTAATACAATTTGTACTGACCTCTTACCACTATCTTCAACTGATAAGAGGATACATTCTGTTTTAAGATAACAATATGCACATGCTTAAAAAAAAAAAAAAAGGTTTTCCCCACTTCTATACATATACACACACACAGACACACACATTTTTCGTTTTATAAGATGCACTCCAAACTTAGAGATAAAAAAGGTAAAAAAACAAAAACACAATAAAATGGGGTCAGTCTTGTACTCCGGTGTTGTCTTACCAGAGGGGGGCAGCAGTGGTGGTGAAGCGGGGTCACAGGACGCAGAGGTTGTTCTGGCGGCGGTGGTCAGTGGTGGCAGCGGCGGGTCAGTAGGGACAGCTGCGGTGGGGGCTCATTTGTAGCACTGGCGGTGACAGCTCGGTGGTGGCAGCGGCAGTGGCAGCTCAGTGGTGGCAGCGCCGGTGACAGCTCATTGGTGGAGCAGGTCGGTGCGGTGTGTCCCACTGTGTCCGTGGTCCCAATTCAAGTGATGCAGTCCGCAGCGGCGTATGCACAGATGGAGCTCTTGGATGAGAGCTCCATCTGCGCACGCGCTAACACCCGGCGTCATCATTTGAAACCGGACCGCGGACACACTGGGACACCTGCCGCACAAACACGGCAGGCCGCGCACTCGCCCAGCCGCACAGAGAAGCAGCTGGCCTCCGGGACAGAGAGGCAGCCGGCACGCAGCCACAGGCACCCGCTTAGACAACCCCACTGGCAGGCTATATTCACACTGCAGGGTCCGCTCTGGAGCGGTGCTGGCGGCAGGTGACAGCTGCGGGCGGCAGCGTTAGATCTCCTGCTCCCGCTCATATAATATGCACAGCCGCTGTCAATCAGCAGTGTAATGCTGAAACTGCATCGCGCTGAGGGGCTGGGGCAGCGGGGCATATTATATCTGCCTGCGCCCTCCTTTGATCGCACATGATCCCCCCTGTGTTAGATATGGCCCCCGTGCTGCTGCCCATAGTAAAATAAAAAAGCTTTACTTACCTCCAGCGCTGATCTCCGGTCTCCTGCTGCTGCTGTCTGTGATAGGGCACATGACCGGCAGCAAGAACCAGGAAGTGCAGGAAGCCGGAGCTTAACTGCAAGGAGGGAGACACGAGGAGGGGCAGCGCTGAGAAGGTAAGGAAAGGGTGTTTTATTTTATTATGGGCAGCACACATGGGGGGCATATCTAACACAGGGGAGATGTGGCATCTATAGTGGCCATGGGCAGCACACATGGGGGGCATATCTAACACAGGGGAGGTGTGCCATCTATAGTGGCCATGGGAAGCACACATGGGGGCCATATCAAACACAGGGGAGGTATACAATCTATAGGGGTCATAGGCAGCAAAGGGGGACGTCTCCCAGCACAAGGGGGCTATATTCAATATAAGGGGGCCATATCCAGATTAAGGGGGGCTAATTTTAGGATGGGGGGCTATGAGGGACATATACCCTATATGATTTGTTAGACGGACACTGGCATTATAAGATGGACCACATTTAACACTAAAAAAATTCTCTTTTCCTTCACCAAATTTGGGGGTGCGTCTTATAATCAGATGCGTCTTATAAAGCGAAAAATACGGTGTGTGTGTGTGTATATATATATATATATATATTATATATATATATATATATATATATATATATATATATATCGGGTATTCTAGAATTTACGTATTGTGTAGTTCATGTATGATTTTTGTTATATATATATATATATATATAGATGTTGTTGTGTGTAGTTACCAAGTGTTTGTGTAGGGGCTGTACATGTTCTGGGTGTGGCGGGGGGTGAGAGCGGTGTTGTATGTGTGTTGCGTGTGTTGCGTTGTTTGTGGAGCGCTGTGTGTCTGTAGCGTTGTGTGTGTGTGTGTGTGTGTTGCGCGGTTTGTGTGGGTGTGGTGTGTTTTGGGGGGAGGTATGTTTTGTGCAATGTGTGTGTTGTGCGGTATGTGCGTATATTTATGTATGCCGCGGTGTTTGTGTGTTGGGTGTTATGTGTGTGCGGCATTGTCTGTGTGTGTGGGTGTCTGTGTATGGCGGTGTTTGTGGTTCTCAGTGTGTGTGTGTGGTGTGTGTGTGTGTTGGGGGGAGGTGTGCACCTCCCATCGTGCTCCATCCCCCATGCTGCGCACGCCCCCTCGTGCCCCATCCCCCATGCTGCGCACCCCCCATCGTGCTCAATCCCCCATGCTGCCCACCCCCCATCATGCTCCATCCCCTATGCTGCGCATTCCCCCATCGTGCTCCATCCCCGATGCTGCGCACCCCCCATCGTGCTCCATCCCCCATGCTGCGCACTCCCTATCGTGCTCCATCCCCCATGCTGCGCACTCCCCATCGTGCTCCATCCCCCATGCTGCGCACTCCCCATCGTGCTCCATCCCCCATGCTGCGCACTCCCCATCGTGCTACATCCCCCATGCTGCGCACCCCATCGTGCTCCATCCCTCATGCTATAATAGTTCTCCTATTATACTCAGAGAGGAGTATAATAGGAGGACTATAATAGGAGGAGTAGTCCTGGGGGAGAGGAGTACAATGCCGGCTCCCTGCACATGTGTACCGGGAGCCGGTGAACGCTGGTAACTATGATACACATTGGGTAACTAAGGGACCTTAGTTACCCGATGTGTATAATGGTTACCAGCGTTTACCGGCTGCGTCAAGATCCCAGCATCGCAAGGTTATGTCTGGCGCTGCTGGGATCCTGACGGAGCCGGTGTACACTGGTAACTATGATACACATCGGGTAACTAATGGACCTTAGTTACCCGATGTGTATAATGGTTACCAGCGTTCACCGACTCCGTCAAGATCCCAGCATCGCAAGGTTATGTCTGGCGCTGCTGGGATCGTGACGGAGCCGGTGTACACTGGTAACTATGATACACATCAGGTAAGTAAGGGACCTTAGTTACCCGATGTGTATAATGGTTACCAGCGTACACCGGGTCCGTCACGATCCCAGCAGCGCAAGGTTATGTCTGGCGATGCGTGCGGAGGGCCGGGGCGAGCGGCCAATCCATGCGGAGGGCGGGGCCAGGCCGAGGCGAGCGACCAATCCGTGGGGGGGGGCGGAGCCGAGGCGAGCGGCCAATCCGTGCGGGGGGGGCGGGGCCATGGCGAGCCCAGTGGCCAATCAGCTTTGTGTCACCGTAAGGACACAATTTTGGAGCAAGACAGACAGAGACAGACAGACAGAATAAGGCAATTATATATATAGATATATATATATATATATACATACACACACACAAATTTTGTTATTTTTTTTACCGTATATACCTACCACTTCTAGCTGTGTAAGTCCTTGACGCTCCATTAACTTCTGGATGCCCCTGTACTGCTTTATGTCAATCGTTAAGCCCTATATAGCCATAAAAATGGAAAAAAAGGGGGGGTGGGCAAGAAAAATGTATTAAAATACATATATATTAGTTTTAAAACACAGACTAAATGAAATCTGTCTAACAGAAATTATCTCCGACATAATTTAAGTCTCCAACTTCCAGCCTGACATTGAGAAGTGGTCTGGTTTTACTTAAAAGCAGCAATTTAAAAATCTAATAGATACATGTCAGCCGAAGCCGGCATTATGTAGAAGAGAGGGAACAAAATGAAAATGGTACCATCTCCTTAAGCTGATGGAAGTATTGTCTCAGATGCTCCTCCATGGCCTGTGCCTCTGAGTCACTCATTCTGTCAATCACGTAATACAGAAAATAGCCAATAAATTCTGCAGCAAGGAAGGAGAGAAAAAAAAAAGAGAAAGCATTCTGGTGAAATTACTGGGACTGTCATGTTATCAAGATTAATTTATAAGAAATCATTTTGGTGTGAGATGTCACCCTGATGAGAGGCTGCAACGGCAACAATGATCACTGAGGCATAGAGATTATGTGGTGGGGAGCACATATCTAACTGGTGACTGAAAAGAATATTAATTATTTTCAGACCCACTGACAGCTTTTCACCACTACATTTTGCTTGAAGCTTATTGTTTTGTTTTGTTTTTTTTTTACCCTCTTCAATAACTGCAAGGCAGGACAGGCAACCCACCCAAAAAATCATGTAAAGACACGAGGATCGGGTGCAAGTGGAAGACCTTAACCCCGTCCCCTGCACATTTCAGGCCTTAATGACCAAAATAAAAATAGCAATTTTAGTATGCCTTAATTTAACAGGTTATATAAGCTTGTAGAAATTGGATATGGGATTTTTTTTTTTTTTTTTTTGGGGGGGGGGGGGGGGGGGGGAGATTTTTTTTCTATAATTTTTTACAAAAAAGGCCAAAAAAGAACAGAGAACAGATTTTTTTTTCTTTCAATTTCATGTGTAATCATTTTAAAAGTTTTTACTGTTAAATGACTTTGGATTTATAT
>NC_134355.1:55983211-56080711 GCF_048569485.1 Anomaloglossus baeobatrachus
TTTGTTTCAACCATATAATTCTCATTCAAACTTCCCTGTGACAGGTAACAAGTGTGGGCAATATGAAAATTACACCTAAAACCAGATAAAAAGGCGAGAAGTTTACTCAATCTTTGTATTGTATGTCTGTGTGTGGCACACTAAGCATGGAGGACAGAAAGAGGAGAAGCGAACTCTCTGAGCAATGAGAACTAAAATTGTTGAAAAATGTCAATAATCTCAAGGTTAAAAATCCAACTCCAGAGATCTTGATGTTTCTTTCTACATGGTGTGCAAGATAATAAAGATGTTTTGAACCCATGCCATTGTAGCTAATGTCCCTCGATATGGATGGAAGAGAAAAATTGATGAAAGGTTGCAACGCAGGATAGTGCAAATGGTGGATAAGCAGCCCCAATCAAGTTCCAAAGAAATTCAACCTGTCCTGCAGGCTCAGCATGCATCAGTGTTAGCACAGACTATCCATCAACACTTGAATGAAGTGAATTGCTATGGAAGAGACCCAGGGGGATCCCACTGCTGACACAGATAAGAAACCGAGACTACAGTTTGCAAAAATGTATGTGAGTATCCAAATTCCTTCTGGAAAAGCATCTTGTGGACAGATGAGATCAAGATAGAGGTTTTTGGTATAACACAATTTTCTACTATTTACCAAAAACGGAGTGAAGCCTACAAAGAAAAGAGCACAGTACCTTCAGTCAAATAGGGTGGAGGTTCAAATATGTTTTTGGGTTTATTTGCTGCCTCTGGCACTGGTAGCCTTGACTGTGTACAAGACATCATGAAATCTGAAGATTAACAAAGGATTTTGGATGGCAATGTTGTGCCCAGTGTCAGAAAGCTGGGTTTGTATACTAGATCATGGGTCTTCCAGCAGGACAATGACCCCAAACATACTTCAAGAAGCCTTTAGAAATGGATGGAAGCATAGCGCTAAAAAGTTCTGAAGTGGTAGTGGGGAGTCCGGATCTAAATCCTTTTGACACCTGAGGAGAAATCTTAAAATTGCTGTTGGTTGAAAGCGCCTTCAAATATGAGAGACCTGGAGCAGTTTATAATGAAGAGTTCGAAATTCCAGGTGAGAGGAGTAAGAAGCTTGTTGATGGTTATAGGAGGCGATTGATTGCAGATTTTTATTCCAAAGGGTGTGCAACCAAATATTAAGTTGACGATGTAAAAAATGTTGTCCTTTATATTTTTGGAGTTTTGTGTGAAATTACATCCAATTTGCCATTTTTTCTGGGGTTTTTTTGCTTTGTTCCAATGTACATAAAATAAATGTGTATAACAAAACATGTGTAATTGCAATAATTTTCTGGGAGAAATATTTCTTTTTTTGGAACAATTTCATGGATTTCAACACCTTCAGTCATGATGCTATTCTAGTTGATGAAGATTATACTGAGATACCATACATTATCATAATTAATAAAAGGTGTATACAGTCAGGGCCAGAAATATTTGGACAGTGACACAAGTTTTGTTATTTTAGCTGTTTACAAAAACATGTTCAGAAATACAATTCTATATATAATATGGGCTGAAAGTGCACAATCCCAGCTGCAATATGAGAGTTTTCACATCCAAATCGGAGAAAGGGTTTAGGAATCATAGCTCTGTAATGCATAGCCTCCTCTTTTTCAAGGGACCAAAAGTAATTGGACAAGGGACTCTAAGGGCTGCAATTAACTCTGAAGGCGTCTCCCTCGTTAACCTGTAATCAATGAAGTAGTTAAAAGGTCTGGGGTTGATTACAGGTGTGTGGTTTTGCATTTGGAAGCTGTTGCTGTGACCAGACAACATGCGGTCTAAGGAACTCTCAATTGAGGTGAAGCAGAACATCCTGAGGCTGAAAAAAAAGAAAAAATCCATCAAAGAGATAGCAGACATGCTTGGAGTAGCAAAATCAACAGTTGGGTACATTCTGAGAAAAAAGGAATTGACTGGTGAGCTTGGGAACTCAAAAAGGCCTGGGCGTCCACGGATGACAACAGTGGTGGATGATCGCCGCATACTTTCTTTGGTGAAGAAGAACCCATTCACAACATCAACTGAAGTCCAGAACACTCTCAGTGAAGTAGGTGTATCTGTCTCTAAGTCAACAGTAAAGAGAAGACTCCATGAAAGTAAATACAAAGGGTTCACATCTAGATGCAAACCATTCATCAATTCCAAAAATAGACAGGCCAGAGTTAAATTTGCTGAAAAACACCTCATGAAGCCAGCTCAGTTCTGGAAAAGTATTCTATGGACAGATAAGACAAAGATCAACCTGTACCAGAATGATGGGAAGAAAAAAGTTTGGAGAAGAAAGGGAACGGCACATGATCCAAGGCACACCACATCCTCTGTAAAACATGGTGGAGGCAACGTGATGGCATGGGCATGCATGGCTTTCAATGGCACTGGGTCACTTGTGTTTATTGATGACATAACAGCAGACAAGAGTAGCCGGATGAATTCTGAAGTGTACCGGGATATACTTTCAGCCCAGATTCAGCTAAATGCCGCAAAGTTGATCGGACGGCGCTTCATAGTACAGATGGACAATGACCCCAAGCATACAGCCAAAGCTACCCAGGAGTTCATGAGTGCAAAAAAGTGGAACATTCTGCAATGGCCAAGTCAATCACCAGATCTTAACCCAATTGAGCATGCATTTCACTTGCTCAAATCCAGACTTAAGACGGAAAGACCCACAAACAAGCAAGATCTGAAGGCTGCGGCTGTAAAGGCCTGGCAAAGCATTAAGAAGGAGGAAACCCAGCGTTTGGTGATGTCCATGGGTTCCAGACTTAAGGCAGTGATTGCCTCCAAAGGATTCGCAACAAAATATTGAAAATAAAAATATTTTGTTTGGGTTTGGTTTATTTGTCCAATTACTTTTGACCTCCTAAAATGTGGAGTGTTTGTAAAGAAATGTGTACAATTCCTACAATTTCTATCAGATATTTTTGTTCAAACCTTCAAATTAAACGTTACAATCTGCACTTGAATTCTGGTGTAGAGGTTTCATTTCAAATCCAATGTGGTGGCATGCAGAGCCCAACTCGCGAAAATTGTGTCACTGTCCAAATATTTCTGGACCTAACTGTATATGTTTGGCAAGTCTTGCCAGAAGACCAATTTTCTCTTGATAAAGCATTTAGCGAAACGCATGTCGGGTCATGTGTGGAGGACTTGTGCACTATATGGTTGTTTTAGGGGATGCATTTACACAGTTTTGTGCCTAGGACAGTGCACTGGTTGATCATTATGATTGAAATATCTGTCTAGTCACTTGTAAACTCTCCTGACCTGCACTGTATGCGAAACGCATCCTGTTGGTTGTCTTTGTGCTCCTATCTGGGGTATTTCTATGTATTAACTCCGTGTTACCTCTATTTATTTGCTTCTTACAATTTTAAATATGTACTAATAAAATATAATATTTTTTGAATTACTTTGGGTTATTTGATGTGATTGTTCTGGCCACGCATGTTTTGTTTAGAAGTCAAATGGTGCAAAATTTTTAATGATATCCAATTGCAAAAATTATACTAAGCCACAAATACATATTGTATATTTGTTATTTTGGTGTTTTTTTTAGAATTATGTAACATATCTAAAGATATCTTTAGATAATTTGGATCTTTTATAGGTTCTGTCCAATTGCTGCTGGAGCTACAAAGTGTGTAATACTCGAGACATACTGTATAGACATATTAATTGATGGCTGTACTGAATGCTACCGTCTGGATCTATTCTCTACCCACCCAAACGCTCTCTGTGTACTTAGGCTCCATACAAATTTAAAATTCTTAGAATGTTTTTTTGCTTTCATTAGTACTAACACATTCCAACTTTTCAGCCTGAATCTAACAAACATATTTTTGTTTATTGCATGCCTTAAATGCTTTTATGTGCACGTATTTTTCATGAGTCCCATTATCTTACATATCAGCATAGTTTTGTGAAGGGTCACAGCTTGATAAATCGCCATGAAATGACCGCCACGTTTCCCAGTCTTTGAAATTGGCAGTCTATACACACACTGAGCTAAGTCAACAATTCCGGCATTTAGTGTGCGCGGGACATTACTGTGTTTAATATTTATGTCTTGCTCTGGGCTTTTTGCCTTGTAAAATACTTTTCGCTCTTTTTTTTTTTAAGCCAAAATCTAGTTTGATTGTCATGGAAACACATATTGTACAAGGAAACTGGAAGCGCAAGACAAAATTTTGCATTTTCCTTGTTCTCACAGAGAGTCCATTTATTATATGTTGGCTACGCTTTGCCCTTATTTATCATTTAATATTAGAGATGAGCAGATCAATCCGTGGACTATTGAGTTTGAGTAGGATTTCTTGAAATACGCGGTTCCTCATGAATTGAACACTTCGAGATTTGATACACAGTTTCCAAAAGAATACTTGCCCTGAAGCATCAGAGAGCGGGATAACGTCATTTTGTGTTGCCGTTCAGGTCTCCCTATAATTTGCTGCAGCTGTGACATCTTATGAATCATACATTGTATAGTGGTGGTCCATACCGGGGCCATCACAGATTAGCGATTCCCAGTGGAGCACAGATTGTATGTAGTTTTCCATATCCATAGTGACTGGCTAAGTCTCTCTGCTGTAGAGTGTAAGTTCTTCTGGTCAATGGGGTCCTCTTTCTGTCTCTCTTCTAGAGTGCAAGCTCTTATAGTCAATAGGGTCTTCTTTATATGTCTTTGTCTCCCCGTAGAGTGTAAGCTCTTATAGTCAGTGGAGTCCTCTCTTTCAGGTAAATGGTAAGCTCTTATGGTCAGAAGAGTCCTCTCTCTCCTCTAGTGTGTAAGCTCTGATCATCAGTGAGGTCTTCTCTCTCTTATATTAAGAATATTTATATATGTATATATATATATAAAAGCTCTTATGTCGGCAGTGTCCCCTCTTTCTCTCTCGTAGCATGCAACCTATTATGGTCAGTGGGGTACTCTCTCTCTTCTATGAAGTAGAGTGTAAGCTCTTATGGTCAGCGGCGTTCTCTCTCCTGTAGACTATAAGCTCTTATGGTCAGTGGGATCCTCTCTTTCTCTCCTGTAGAATGTAGGCTCTTATTGTCAGTGGGGTCCTCTCTCTCTAATGTAGATTCTAAGCTCTTATGGTCAGCAGGGTCCTCTTTCTCTCTCTCTTTTAGCGTTTAATCTCTTACGGTCAGTGGGGTCCTCTTTCTTCTGTGAAGTGTAAGCTCTTATTACAGCGGGGTCCTCTCTCTATCTTGTAGAGTATTTGTAATGGCAGGAGAAAAACGGGTTTAAATACCGCGCCAAACCACAGGAGTCCGGAGGATGTAGGTAAATTCCTTTTTATTTTCTCAGGTCTACGCATTTCAGGGACATATCCGTCCCCTTCATCAGGACAATATACAGAGAATAATTGATTCCCAGTGGAATTGTCCTTATGGAATTGTCCTTATTGTCCTTATGAAGGGGACGGATATGTCCCTGAAATGCGTAGACCTGAGAAAATAAAAAGGAATTAACATACATCCTCCGGACTCCTGTGGTTTGGTGCGGTATTTAAACCCGTTTTTCTCCTGGCTTTACAAATTGTCTTACCGCTGCCTTCCACGTTACTTCCATGCTTGATAAGGGGTTGTGACTGGCACAACCTAACCAGGTGAGTGTATCTTTCCCGACATTCACCTCTTACCTGTTTACCGGATAAGACCCTATTTGCGCCTATTCTTTCCACAGTATTTTCTATCTTGTAGAGTGTAAGCTATTATAGTCAGTAGGATCCTCTCTCTCCTTCTTCTGTAGAGTGTAAGCTGTTATGGTCAGCAGGATCCTCTTTCTATTCTATAAAGTAGAGTGTAAGCTCTTATTGTCAATGGGATCCTATCTTTCTCCTGTAGTGTAAGCTCTTATGGTCAATAGGGTCTTCTTTTTCTTTCCTATAGAGTGTAAGCTGTTATGGTAGGCATGATTCTCTCTTGCTCTTTCTTTTCTCTTTACATGTATCTTCGAAGTAATTACTGGAAATATACTTTCCTGTGTGGCGATTTGCTCCAATTTATTTGGGGGAAATTCGTGAATCTGAATTTTAAAAGATCCACTCATCTCTATTTGATGCCATTTTGAGTCAGATACATGCGCTAAGTGAAGGCTTTGGTGAAAAGGTAAAACCATCTGCTCAATTACAATGTTTAGTGATTATTGATTACTGGTTCTAGAGAATAAAGATTATACTCATGAGTGTATTTAAACTAGGGCTGTCCAACATTTTGGTGTTTCTGCACCACATGAAAAGAAGTAGAGCCGTCTTAGGTCACAGATTAAATACACAAACATTAACGAAAGGAAAGCTGATGAGCAATAAAGGCCCATTTATAATTTATGGGATATTTGCCATCACAGTTAAACAAAAAAACTCTCACATTAGAATTCTAGTTATGGAGTGACTGAGTCTTTTGAAAGCATTGAGCAGTTTTGAAGTTTGTTGTTACCGTTAAAACCAAAAATGTTTGAATCTAAGTCATAATACTGTATTTCATTGTTGTCTTATTTATTTTTACAATTTTTTTTACAATTGATTTTTTTTACAATTTTCAGATTTATATTTTTAAAATATTTCAAAAACCATGAATCATTTCCTTTCCATTTTACAAATCTAAATTTTAATTTTTATTATTTTATTAGTATTTTGTAAATCCACCTTTGACTTTCAACACTGCCTGAATCCTTCTGGGCTCTCATTCAGATTCAAGCATGTCTCGACTGCAGCACTGAGGATGATATGTAGTAGTCTCTGAATAATACAGAAATAAAATTGACAGGTGGAAAGATAGATAGGATAGGTCCCAGCAGCAGTGCCAGACTAAGGGTCTAAGGGTAACCTATCTGGCTAACCACTACTCGGATGCCTCTGCTCTGTGCCAGTCATTGCACTGGCTGCCCATATATCACAGGATCCAATTCAAACTGCTTGTTCTCACCCACAAAGCTCTCCACAGTGCGGCACCCCCCTACATCTCTACCCTCCTCTCTATCTATCGCGCCACCCATTCTCTATGCTCTGCAAATGACTTTCGACTAACATCCACACTAATTTGGACCTCACACTCCCGAATCCAAGACTTTTTCCGAGCTGCACCAAACCTCTGGCACGCTCTACCCCAAGAAGTTAGGACGAATCACAAGTTACTCAGCTTCAGACGCACCCTAAAAACGCATCTTTTTAGGGCGGTCTATCATACTCCCTAGCTGAACTAATTTCACCTAATCCCTCCACAACTTATCAGAAAATAACCCCACGTCAAACTCCATGGTACCCAAATGCATCTCAAGGCTCTGGCCAACTGGTCCAGGAAGCCATTATCTATCCCCCATTTTCTTGAGATGGCTGGATTGTCATTGTAAATAAGCACTTGTACCTTTCCCCCCACCCCCCATCTCATTGTAGATTGTAAGCTCTCACAAGCAGGGTTGCCTTTTTTTTTCCCTTTAAATATTGTATCTTCTATAACTGTGACTTGTTTGTATATGATCCTCCTGAATTGTAAAGCGCTGCGGAATATGTTGGCGCTATAGAAATAAAGATTACTATTATTATTATTATTATTATTATTAAGGGGTACTTTGCACACTACGACATCGCAGCTGCGATGTCGGTGGGGTCAAATTGAAAGTGACACACATCCGGCATCGTTGTCGATATCGGAGTATGTGAATTGTTTTTAATATAATTAACGAGCGCAAAAGTGTCGAAATTGTATGACTGGTGTAGTGTCGGGCATTTCCATAATGTCACTGCAGCGACAGGTACGATGTTGTTCCTCATTCCTGTGGCAGCACACATCGCTGTGTATGAAGTTACAGGAGCGAGGAACATCTCCTTACCTGTGTCCCGGCTGCAATGAGGAAGGAAAAAGGTGGGCGGGATGTTTACGTCCCGCTCATCTCCGCCCCTCCGCTTGTATTGGACGCCTGCTGTGTGACGTCGCTGTGACGCCGCACGACCCGCCCCCTTAGGAAGGAGGCGGGTCTCCGGCCAGAGCAACGTCGCAGGGCAGGTAAGTGCATGTGAAGCTGCTGTAGCGATAATGTTCGCTACGGCAGCTATCACAAGATATCGCATGTGCGACGAGGGCGGGTACTATCGCTCTCGGCATCGCTAGCCGATGCTAGCGATGTCGCAGCTTGCAAAGTACCCCTAAGATTGATCCTCGGAGGGAGAAGCTGACATCCCAGAGAGACTGTGAGAAACCCCGATTTCCCTAGAAAAGGACTGCTGGAGGGTTATGACTAACCTCCTGGGACATTTATCCCATTACTGGACTACTTTACCCTCTGTGTGGTGGATTATTTTATGGATCTTCTGATTTGCATGGAATAAAGGATCTCTGGAAGGTTCACCCATCTCCTGCTCTGCTAATTGTGTGATATCGGAGAAGGACCCCGTGACATTAAGTCTTAATGCACTAGAAAACAGAGGTAAGACTGTGCAATAGTTTTTACAGAACAAAAACCTGTACTCAATGTAGTGAATTTTTCCATATCTTATGAAATCATTTTTATTAAGAAGGGAATAATTGAAATGGGATAGATACATTACTAGGAGACCTCAGAGTGTTACACGCATCTTTTCAAAGTAATAGGAATACATGCTTTTCACTGTGAATTCCTTGTAATGCAAAAAAAATTGCTGAACATGGCAAATTTGAAAAGATTTGATCGTCTCTATCAACTACCAGTCTTCCGATGCTTCTCTCCTGCTACTATGTGTACAAATATGACCTTTAATATTCCCCAGCAGTCTCCGAATGGCAGCAATGATGATCAATAATCAGTGACTGGCTGCAGTGTTCACTTGTCTGTATGTGCTGCAATCATTTCCAAAGTGAAACAGCATCAGTGGAGGGAGAGACCCGAATGCCCAACAGCACCAAAGGCAAAGTTCCCACTCCCCCAGATAACACCATTCCACTGGCACAACAACACACAAACAATGGGCACCAGGCAATACCAACACCTAGTGAAAGGAGCTAAGAAGGTCACATGGTCTCACACAGAAAGCTGAAAGCATAGTAGGCAGAGCGCCATTTGCAGTTATCTACAAATTTATAAACATCTGGTCCAAATGTGAGGAGGACTAGTACCAGGTAAAAAAAGGGAGGGGACAGTATGGAATATGCTATAACTGTAGGAAACAGATACATATTACACATCCCAAACTTAAACAATAATCTATTGAGGCTTAACAAAAATTTTGAAAACTAAGCACAAAGTTCTTAGTTCAGATTGTATGACACCTACTGTAATGGTGTGAATTTCTTAGTGGATCCCTAGCCTTAACTTAGCAGGAGACTGCAAGAGGGGTTCCGCCTATTTCGCTCTCACTTGGTCTCATTTGTTGGTGCTATGTGTTGGCAATTATTGGTGTGATTTTGTGCCTATAGGGTGGTTTGACCTGGGACCTTGGGTGCTTTGTCTTGCAGTATGGGTGTTTTGGGGCATTTGAGTCACACCCCTTGCTGATACAGTATCCCTATGGCTTTGATCGCCTTTCAGTTTAGCACTTTTAAGGTTGGAGACCCATTGAGATGTTTGCTGTGCTGAGGCAGTAGAATTCATAAAGTCTAATCAGATTGTTAACTAAGAACTAGAGATGATCTGACCCGAGGCAGTTCGGTTCGGTGGGTTCAGACAGACTTTTGATCAGTTCAGTTTAGAACCTCAGACTTGACCTTCCCAATGGAAGTCACTAATTGTGCAGTTTATTATCTGCCCACATGTAGCCCGCAATAAACAGATCACTTTTGGGGGAGGGTGGGCAGGGTTTTCCCATTTTTTTTGTTTGATCATTGTTTGGGACCGAGACTTGACTTGAACCCCAATGGAAGTCACTGATTTGGCAGTTCTGGTCTCCGCCCCAATTGCAGACAGCCAAAAACAGATCACTTCTAGTGGCAGGCGGGGTTCTTTTTTTTTTGTTTTACCCCTAATGTGAGCAGATCAAACACTGCAAGCGGCTCGCAATGGGCTGACCATCGAGTGTACCAAAGCACAGCAATGCTCGTGCGAGTGGTTTGTATATGTAAAGCACCTGAATTCCGAACACGAACACTGGGGGGGTTTAATCTGTGTTTGGTACGAACACCAAACACTGAACCTCGGGTTCACTCATATCCACTTAAGAACCTCATGTTCAGTTTTGTAATTTTTTTCTTAACCACAATAGATCAACGGATAAATTTTGGATATCTGATCCATGTCTTTTGTTCTACTGTTATAGCTTAAAAATAAGATATACATCTAATGGAGGCAATCCAATACCTAGCCATCACCATCGAGCACAATTGCTGAAAAACATAAATGTCTAAAACAAATGATTTATTTTTACTGCATTATTGTGAAGGATGTTTCTGACAGATGCCATTCAATGGCCAACAGGAACCCATAGGCTACCATTTTAAATCATAAAGGTTTAAAGTATATAGGTTTTTTTTTTTTACTGTTTTGCACCTAAAAACTTGTCTATTACTTTGATCTTGATGATCTTTTTTTAGAATTGTTTGGTAATGTAATGCTCGTTGCCGGAGATGGTAAAGTGGCAAGCTGAGGTGGACCCACTGAACTAGAGGGGGACCCCAGGCTTAACGTTTAGTGGGAGGGGATTAACTACACGCCCACCGCGGGGTGGTTGCTGGGTGCTGCTCCAAGGGCAGAGACTGGGACTGTGGTAGATGACCCCCAGTGCAGAGACTGCCACAGGTGTAGACAGACTAAAGGCCCCTTTACACGCAATGACATCGCTAACGAGATGTCATTGGGGTCACGGAATTCGTGACGCACATCTGGCGTCATTAGCGACATCGTTGCGTGTAAAACGCACAAACGACTGTTAACGATCAAAACTACTCACCTAATCGTTGATCGTTGACACGTCGTTCCTTTCCCAATTATCGTTGCTGCTGCAGGTATGATGTTGTTCGTCGTTCCTGCGGCAGCACACATCGCTACTTGTGACACCGCAGGAACAAGGAACATCACCTTACCTGCGGCCGCCCGCAATGAGGAAGGAAAGAGATGGGTGGGATTTTCTTCCCGCTCATCTCCGCCCCTCCGCTTCTATTGGGCGGCCGCTTAGTGACGCCGCACGAACCGCCCCCTTAGAAAGGAGGCGGTTTGCCGGCCACAGCGATGTCGCTAGGCAGGTAAGTATGTGTGACGGGTGTAAGCAATGTTGTGCACCACGGGCAGCGATTTGCCGCCCGTGATGCACAACCGACGGGGGCGGGTACGCTCGGTAGCGATATCGCTGCATGTAAAGTGCCCTCAAGTCTCTAGTGTAGACAGGAACCACCAGATAGCTGAGGCAGACAGCATGGGGAGGACAAACAGACAGAGTCACTAGCAAGGCTGGGAGCACCGGAGTGGCTGAGACAAATGGTATGGCCAGGATGGACATGCAGAGTCACTAGAGCCAACAAGGCAAGACAGACAGGTTGCAGGTACCAACAGAACAGGATGGACAGGCAGAGTCTCTAGAGCCAACAGGGCAGGATGGACAGGTAGAAGGTACCAACAGGACAGGATGGACAGGAACCAGGTACAGGAAAGACAGGATGATTTGGAACCGGGTGCCAACAGGGCAGGATGGGCTGGGACCAGGTACAGACAGGACAGGATGGAGAGGGCAGATAAGGGGACCTGACAGCTAGCTGGCTAGCGCATGGAACACTAGCTACTTGTAACTAAAGAAGACATTGATCAGGCACCTCCTCTATTGGAAGAGTGCCTTAAGTACCCAGTGACTCTCAGCAATAGGCTGAGAAGCACTTCCTAGAAGTGATGCACTTGCTCTTTAAAAGAAGGGCAGCGGTGCCACGGATGTCTTAGGAGCACTCCCGGAGAACCTGTGCCGCATGCACAGGTCTGGCAGGGTGAAACAGGAAGCATCCATGTGGAAGAGCGAGGGGATGCTGGGCAGCGTGGTGGGAGCTGGCGGCAGCGGTGAGAAAGCCCGTCTCCCTGCTGGGAGGAGAGCAAGGGGTGCAGGGACGCCACAAATTAGTTGTTTATAGCTCCCTCTGAGAATGTACACAGTGTATTAAAGTAATAATATAATAATTATTTTATTTATATAGCGCCAACATATTTCTCAGCACTGTCCAATTACGTGGGGACATGTACAGACAATAAAGACATTACGAAATAATATATACAAAGAAAGGATCCATCATTGAAGAACAAACCTCAGGAAGGTAAATTTAAAACTTGTTTAATCTGTCATTTAAAATCTCCAAAGAGGTCACAAGCAATGGAACACGGAGGGGAGCACATGGTCCATGAATATGGCACACTGCCGACACTTGTAGGTCTGTTTTACTGTCTGTGTTCCCCTCCATGTCTCATTGCTTGTGACCTCTCTAGAGATTTTAAATGACGGATTAAATGTTACATTTTAAATTTACCTTCCTGTGATTTGTTGTTCTGTACTTTATTCTTTCTCTGCATGATCTGAAGTGGCTTCTGCTCAGCCCTTATCCGAGCAACGAGTCCCAAGCTCCGGTCAGAGGATTTCCAGTTTGGTGAGTTGAATACATTTGTTTATTTCCAAAATAACACATAGTTCAACAGTTACGGGAGGAGAGAGCCCGGCTCACAATCTTACAATCTATAGGAAATGGGGGAACACAACAGGTGGGGACACAATAAGTAAAAAATGCTTGCTATTTATGGTCAAGATATCATTATAATATATAGGGCATTTCAAATAAGCTGCATGATCCGGTCATCAGTCAGTATATGTCTAACTGCAGTTATCGTGTGCTTAAAAACGTGGGGGCTAGGTATTACTCAGATCGTAGTCCATTCCAGAAATTTGGCACAGCATGAGGGAAGTCTTGGAGACAAAGGTGCAAGTTCGTATTATTGAGGATGTTAGTCTTACAACCCCTGGCAAAAATTATGGACTCACCTGGCTCTGAGGATGTTCATTCAGTTGTTTACTTTTGTTTAAAAAAAGCAGATCACAGACATGGCACAAAACTACAGTAATTTCAAGTGTCAACTATCTGACTTTAAGAAACACTAAAAAAAAATCATGAAAACATAATGCGCTAGCCAGTAACGGTTACTTTTCAAGACCAAACAGGGAGAAAAATTATGGAATCACTCAATTCTGAGGTAAAAATAATGGAATCACGCTGTAAATCTTCATTTCCAAAACTAACACCTGCATAAAATAAGATCTGCTCATTAGTCTACATCTAAAAAGGAGTGATCACACCTTGGAGAGCTGTTACACCAAGTGGACTGACATGAATCATGGCTCCAACACGAGAGATGTCAATTGAATCAAAGGAGAGGATTATCAAACTCTTAAAAGAGGGTAAATTATCATGCAATGTTGCAAAAGATGTTGGTTGTTCACAGTCAGCTGTGTCTAAAATCTGGACCAAATACAAACAACATGGGAAGGTTGTTAAAGGCAAATATACTGGTAGACCAAGAAATACATCAAAGCGTCAAAACAGGAAACTTAAAGCAATATGTCTCCAAAACAGGAAATGCAAACAAAACAAATGAGGAACGAATGGGAGGAAACTGGAGTCTATGTCTGTGACCGAACTGTAAGAAACCACCTAAAGGAAATGGGATTTACATTCAGAAAAGCTAAACAAAACCCATCATTAACACCTAAACAGAAAAAAACAAGGTTATAATGGGCTAAGGAAAAGCAATCGTGAACTGTGGATGACTGGATGAAAGTCATATTCAGTGATGAATCGTGAATCTGCATTGAGCAAGGTGATGATGCTGGAACTTTTGTTTGGTGTCGCTCCAATGAGATTTATAAAGATGACTGCCTTGAGAAAACATGTAAATTTCCACAGTCATTGATGATATGGGGCTGCATGTTAGGTAAAAGCACTGGGGAGATGGCTGTTATTACATCTTCAATAAATGCCCAAGTTTACATTGAAATTTTGGACACTTTTCTTATCCCATCAATTGAAAGGATGTTTGGGGATGATTAAATAATTTATCAAGATGATAATGCATCCTGCCATTGAGCAAAAACTGTGAAAACATTCCTTGAAAGCAGACACATACGGTCAATGACACGGCCTGCAAATAATCCGGATCTCAATCCAATTTAAAATCTTTGGTGGAAGCTGAAGAAAATGGTCCATGACAAGGCTCCAACCTGCAAAGCTGAACTGGCAACAGCAATCAGGGAAAGTTGGAGCCAGATTGATGAAGAGTACTGTTTGTCACTCATTAAGTCCATGCCTCAGAGACTGCAAGCTGTTATAAAAGCCAGAGGTGGTGCCACAAAATACTAGTGATGTATTGGATTGTTCTTTTGTTTGTTTGTGTTTTATGATTCCATAATTTTTTCCTCGTAATTGAGTGATTCCATAATTTTTTCCCCTGTTTGGTCTTGCAAAGTAACCGTTACTGGTTAGCACATTATGTTTTCATTATTTTTTTAGTGTTTCTTAAAGCCAGAAAGTTGACATTTGAAATGACTTTAGTTTTGTGCCATGTCTGTAATCTGCTTTTTTTAAACAAAAGTAAACAACTGAATGAACATCCTCAGAGCCAGGAAAGTCCATAATTTTTGCCAAGGGTTGAGGATAAGTTACAGAACACAGGTAGGGTGATAGACAGAGATGAGGAAGTAGATATAGGTCGGTGCAGAACTGTGGAGAGCTTTGTGAGTAAGAGATATAGGTTTGTATTGTATTCTGCAATGAATGAGTAACCAGTGCATCAACTGGTACCAGGTGGAGGCGTCAATGAAGCAGCTGGACAAAAATATAACCCTGGCTACTGCATTCAGACTGGATTGGAGAGGAGAGAGTTTATTTGGAGTGAGACCGATCAATAAAAAGTTGCAGTAGTCCAAACAAGAATGAAAAAGAACAACAGTAAGGGGTTTTGCTGTTTTGAAGGTGAGAAAGGGTCAGAATCTGAAGATGTTTTTAAAGCCAGCTTTACACCTTACAATTAGGTGTGCGATCTCGTATGCGATGTGACACGCCCAGGTCGCATGTGCGATTTAATGAGATTGCACGTAGGTCGTTCATTTGCTGTCACACGAGCGTTAGTAGTCTATGTTAAATTGATCAATTTTGTGTGCGATCCTTTAGATCATGTGTTCTGTGACGTATGCATTGGGCACCCTTTTTTTTTTTTATTTATTGACTTGCCAAGCGTGTGTAATGTGTAGGGATGCGTTTTTACTATATCATCAGCCATTCAGCTCTGCTACATGGCCGCTAACAGCAGACACAGACAGCCATGTAGCAGAGCTGAATGGCAGATGACAGCAGACACAGACAGAGCCGCACGATCAGAATGAACTCGGGTTAACTTCACCCGACTTCATTGTCATGCTGCGGCTCTGTCTGTGCCGCGTCCTGATTAGCGGTCACCAGTGAAGGACTCACCGGTGACCGCTAAACTCCTGAGTAACTGAATTGAGCAGCCCTCTCTCATACACACCGATCCCCGATCACCGGTGCGGCGCTGCACAGCATTCACACTACTCCGGCGGCTTTTACTATTTTGCAAAAGCCGGCCGCTCATTAAACAATCTTGTATTCCCTGCTTTCCCCGCCCACCGGCGCCTATGATTGGTTGCAGTGAGACACGCCCCCACGCTGAGTGACAGGTGTCTCACTGCACCCAATCACAGCAGTCGGTGGGCATGTCTATACTGTGCAGTGAAATAAATAATTAAATAATTTAAAAAAACGGCGTGCGGTCCCCCCCAATTTTAAAACCAGCCAGATAAAGCCATACGGCTGAAGGCTGGTATTCTCAGGATGGGGAGCTCCACGTTATGGGGAGCCCCCCCCAGCCTAACAATATCAGCCAGCAGCTGCCCAGAATTGCCGCATACATTAGATGCGACAGTTCTGGAACTGTACCCGGCTCTTCCCGATTTGCCCTGGTGCGTTGGAAAATCGGGGTAATAAGGAGTTATTGGCAGCCCATAGCTGCCAATAACTCCTAGATTAATTATGTCAGGCGTCTCCCCGAGATACCTTCCATGATTAATCTGTAAGTGACAGTAAATAAACACACACCCGAAAAAATCCTTTATTAGAAATAAAAAACACAAACATATACCCTGGTTCACCACTTTAATAAGCCCGAAAAAGCCCTCCATGTCCGGCGTAATCCAGGATGGTCCAGCGTCGCTTCCAGCTCTGCTGCATGAAGGTGACCGGAGCTGCAGAAGACACCGCTGCTCCTGTCAGCTCCACGCAGCAACTGAAGACAGCCGCGCGATCAGCTGAGCTGTCACTGCGGTTACCCGCGGCCACCGCTGTATCCGGTGACAGCTCAGCTGATCGCGCTATTTCCTTCATTAGCTGTGTGGAGCTGACAGGAGCGGCGGTGTCTTCTGCAGCTCCGGTCACCTTCATGCAGCAAAGCTGGAAGTGACGCTGGACCATCCTGGATTACGCCGGACATGGAGGGCTTTTTCGGGCTTATTAAAGTGGTGAACCAGGGTATATGTTTGTGTTTTTTATTTCTAATAAAGGATTTTTTCGGGTGTGTGTGTTTATTTACTGTCACTTACAGATTAATCATGGAAGGTATCTCGGGGAGACGCCTGACATGATTAATCTAGGATTTAGTGTCAGATATGGGCTGCCAATAACTCCTTATTACCCCGATTTGCCAACGCACCAGGGCAAATCGGGAAGAGCCGGGTACAGTTCCAGAACTGTCGCATCTAATGTATGCGGCAATTCTGGGTGGCTGCTGGCTGATATTGTTAGGCTGGGGGGCTCCCCATAACGTGGAGCTCCCTATCCTGAGAATACCAGCCTTCAGCCGTATGGCTTTATCTGGCTGGTTTTAAAATTGGGGGGACCGCACGCCGTTTTTTTTAATTATTTAATTATTTATTTCACTGCACAGTATAGAAACGCCCACCGGCTGCTATGATTGGGTGCAGTGAGATACCTGTCACTCAGCGTGGGGGCGTGTCTCACTGTAACCAATCATAGGCGCCGGTGGGCGGGGAAAGCAGGAAATACGAGATTGTTTAATGAGCGGCCGGCTTTTTCAAAATAGTAAAAGCCGCCAGAGCAGTGTGAATGCCGTGCAGCGCCGCGTCGGAGATCGGGGATCAGTGAGTATGAGAGAGGGGGTAAGAGAGATAAACTGACATGGACAGAGAGAGAGTGACAGAGATAGTGACCAACTGACAGAGATTAGTGAATGACAGACATTGTGAGGCGCTTCAGAACGCAGCTTTTCAGCTGCGCTCTGAAGTGGACCTTTTTTAAGCTGTGGTGCAGAGCGCACACCTGCGCACATAGCCTCAGACATCAAAATCGTATGACGGATGTCACACGTTTCAATTGACTATGTTTGTACAACAAAACGTCCAATATATGAGGAATAAACGACGTGTATGCGATCACCGTATTTGCGTTCAATCTTGATCGCACGTAGGTGTCACACGCAAATACATCACGATCGATGCCGGATGTTCGTCACTTACAACTTGACCCCAACGACGGATTGTGAGATATATTGAAGCGTGTAAAGCGGGCTTAAGATGTAGGTGACAAGTGAATGATTATATATAGGGAATAAAGGAACTTCCTGTGTCAATTATAACTCCAAGACAGTGAGCATGATGCTTAGGAGTTGTGGTTGAATCAAACATGCAATTGGTATATTGGGTATTGATAGAGAGAGGAAGGACATGATGTTAGAGACAGCAGACAGTCAATCACTGGTATTTTGTAGTAAAGCAGAGGTGATGTCAGGAGAAGATATGTCTACTTGGTTATCGTCGGCATACAGTTTTGGAAACCAAAGCAATTCCTCCTCCAGCGTCCTCCTGGCTTGCCCCTTTTGTTTATTTAAATTTTGTGCTGCACTGCGCCGCCATTATCACTGTTGGCGGCACGTGCGCATTGCTAGTGTAATGATGTCTTGATTAAAATGGCGCATGGGCTTACCGTGATCTCCAGTGCCATTTTATTGAAGACACTATGGAGTAGACCATGGGTCCCCAACTCCAGTCCTCGAGGGCCGCCAACAGTGCAGGTTTTCAGGATTTCCTTAGTATTGCACAGGTGATAATTTAATCACCTGCACAGTTGATGATTCCAACACCCATGCAATGCTATGGAAATCCTGAAAACATGCACTGTTGGCGGCCCTCGAGGACTGGAGTTGGGGAACCCTGGAGTAGACGATGATTGGTATCTGTGTTTGCACTGATGAAAAAGAAAAAAATGTAAACTGCGCATACACCGATGACACAGTCTTCGCCACATTATCTTCAATAAAATGGTACTGAAGATCGCTGTACACGCATGCGCTGACTCCAGCGACATTTTAATTAAGACATCATTACACTATCAATGCACATGTGCCTCCAACAGCGGTAATGGTGGCACAGCACAAAATTTAAAAAAATAAATGGGGAAAGTCAGGAGTACACAGTAGGAGGAATTTACACAGAGGACCCAACCCATAAAGGCCCGCACCACTGCACACGTCAATCAAAGAATGCAGCAATTTCTGGACCTTTATGAACATATTTTCTGCAATTCAAGATCCAATCTGAAAAGTAAAGGTATGACTTTAATCACCATGCAAGCACCAGTACGGGAAAATCCTGGGGGTTGTTTCCCTTAAGGCCTCTTTCACACGTTTTTGGTATGTGTGACGTTGGTTTTCACACGTACGGGAGACACGGACACACGTAGACCTATTAAAATCAATAAGCTTGCACAGACGTCCGTGTTTAGACATGGACCCTATGTGTGCTCCACATGGCAACAAGTCTGTTTTTCTCTGGCAGCACTGATGTCACATGGCCCGTCCACTGATGTGATCCGTGTGACATCAGTGTGACATGTACCGGACAACACACTATGTCTTTGAAATAAAATTATGTACTACACTCACCTGTCTCCAGCGCTGCTGTTTTCGGCGTTGTAGTCACTTGCTTCCAGGCCCACTCATTATGCTCGTGAATATACACTGCACTATTGACCCGGATGCAGCAGCAGCGCCGCAGACAGCAGTGAATATACAAGTACATGCTGTCCGTGTGCATTGTGGATGTCACACGGATAGCACACTGACAGTACATGCTGAACACATACACATGGACACACTTACACACCTACACCACGGACCATGTAAAACATATGTGTTTTGCATGGATGTGTGAAAGAGGCATAAAGTTAGCTGATTACAGTAATTCAGCCAGCTTCAGAGCAGTGCTTAAAAGGTTTTTTTTAGAAAGAGTTTGTAAGCGCTGTGCTCCTTGCCTAGGAGACCAGACTCCTCTGGTAACCTGCCTCTGCCCATGAATGATAACATGGATGACATTTATCTCTATCAGACAGCTACTTCCTGTTCCATAAAAGGACGGTAGGATGACATTGGTCTCTATTAGACAGTTACTTCCTGTTCCATAAATGGATGGCAGGATGACATTGGTGTCTATCAGACAGCTACTTCCTGTTCCGTAAATTGACGGCAGGATGACATTGGTATCTATCAGACAGCTACTTTCTGTTCCATAAATGGATGGCAGGATGACATTGGTCCCTATCAGCTACTTCCTGTTCCGTAAATTGACGGCAGGATGACATTGGTATCTATCAGGCAGCTACTTCCTGTTCCATAAATGGATGGCAGGATGACATTGGTCTCTATCAGACAGCTACTTCCTGTTTCATAAATGGACAGCAGGATGACATAGGTCTCTATCAAACATCTACTTTCTGTTCCATAAATGGATGGCAGGATGACATTGGTCTCTATCAGACAGCTACTTCCTATTCCTTAAATTGACGGCAGGATGACATTGGTCTCTATCAGACAGCTACTTCCTGTTCCATAAATTGATGGTGGGATGAACCTGTAGCATATTTAGCTTTGCTTACTGCACAGTTATTGAACATGTTTTTTCAAGATTTTTTTCTTCCAACCCATTTTTATTACCAAGCAAAAAAAAATAATTTATTTCTATAGCGCCAACATATTCCGCAGCGCTTTATAATTCAAAAATTCTACACATTACTCATAAAAGAGTATTATTTCTTAGTTTACTACTAACAGATCACTTCTTCTATTCACAAATGTAATTTCTAATTTATTTCATAGTTGCATTAAAATTCCAAGCGTTGTTAATGGACGCAATACCCTATTGTAGCCTGCGACGGGCAGTGTTGCAGTATGTGGTACAATTTAGCCATTGTCTAAAAGGCTTTGCACAATCCCCTTGTCACTTAATGGCTTAGTATAACAAATGAGTGATTTCTATGACCCATCTATTAGATGAATTGAAGGGGTATAAGTGTACAGAGACAACAGTATCTCTGGCTGGGAGTTCCACACGGCTCAGGGGAACTTGATGCTGCCAATGTGAAGAGACCACACATGTTATGTGAAGATGGACAATGAGGCAGCATCCTGTTCAGGTGGGGGAGATTCATTATTTCTGAAGCACCACATCTGTTCAACCAGAGATTCGGGATTAAGCAAATCGCCCACTCTTTTGTTTGGCTAGGTGTAATATGAATGCTGTTCCATTGTTGACATGAGGAAGCATTTAAAGAAAAAATAAATCTGCAAACCAAACAAGGCAAAATTAAATAATGGATAATTTTGTAACAAAAAAATGTATGAATAAATAGATGCAATGGGAAAATGGCGGCACAAGGTAATTTCTGGCCGAGACGAGGTGAGAAAGATTAACTCGTCCAACTAAGGTGCGAAGTGGAGTAAAGTGGTGAGACGTCCAGGTGGACAAAATCCACATTGTGTTTAAAGTTATCAGTCCCATCTACAGTAGGAGATAATGGCTTTAAGAGGGAAGTTACAGGGGATTTCATAATGGGATACAAGATAAGGAATTTGTATAAATAGAAATGGATACATCGCAATACAAAGACGCAACAATTAGAGATCCTTGGGTGTGTAGGCTTGTAGGACCTCTAGCATGACCAAGTCATTGGCCAAACAAACATTTACAGAGACAGTAATTTCAGATCATTGCACAGTGTAAACATATTCAGCGATCAGATAAGTGAACAAGTAACTGGTTGCATCATTAAAGGGAACCTGTCACCAGGTTTTTCCCCTATAAGCTGCGGCCACTACCACTGAGCTCTTATATACAGCATTCCAGAATACTATATTTAAGAGCCCTGGCCGCTCTGTATAACGTAAAAACACTTTTATAATACTCACCTAAGGGGCAATCTGGTCCGATGGGTGTTGCTGCTCTCGTCCATCTTGTGCGATCACCATCCTCCTGTCCAGCCCCGTGTGCATGACGCGTTCTACATCATCTGCACAGAGGCCTCTATTGCGCTTCTGCACATGCTCACTTCTCTCTGCCCGTCAAGGGCAGATCAAAGTACTGTAGAACAAAAATACGTGAGCGGTCATTGACCTTTCCCCGCGCCTGCACATTACAGTACTTTGATCTGCTTTCAGTAAGGCAGATCACACTGCACATGCGCAGGAGCGCAATGGAGGCCTCTGTGTGGATGATGCAGGACGCATCATGCACATGGGGCTGGGCAGGAGAATTGCGATTTTACAAGATGGAGGTGGCACCGGACCAAGAGCAGCAACCCCCATCGGACCGGACCACCCCCTAGGTGAGTATCGTAAAGGTATTTTTTACATTCTACAGAGCGGCCTGAGCTCTTATATACAGTATTCTAGAATGCTGTATATAAGGCGTCACTGGTGGTGGCCACAGCTTATAGGGGACAAATCTGGTGACAGGTTCCCTTTAATGCATCCTTAAAATTACCATTGCTCACCAGCACATTCCATCATGTAAACAGGGATGTGCTGTCGACAATCATAAAAGTAAGAAGGAATAAATGATCTCATGATTGTTTAAATTTGAAGCAAACGACTGCAGACTTCGTATGGGGTTAATAAGCGCTCATTATGGAAAAAGACCCTTAGATTGCTACTTCCAATCTCACCATACACATTCATACTTGGTTCAGCTAAGGCTGAGCTCACATGTCCTGTAATCATCTGTTAGAATTGATCCTGTAACGATCCATTGGGAAAAAAGTTCTGCAAACACAACTTTTTTGACTCCTTTTAAATAACTGATATCTGCTGGATCCTTTCTGTAACATTGGAGTCTATGGAGAACGGATCAGTTAACGGATTGCTATTTAGCCATCTGTTTTTCTTGCATTTGTAACAGATCCATTTTTTTCTTACAGGATCCATTTCAAATGGAAGATAAATGGTAATCCATTAACGGATCCGTTCTCCATAGACTCCAATGTTAAAAAAACGGATTCGGCAAACATCATTTGGCCAACAGATCCAAGAGGACAGGAGGCCACCACCACCTCCAAAGCTGGTGTAATTGTGAGCTCTTGAGCTGCAAAGGCCCATATATTGTTCTTGCACAGGGGCCCTTTTCTATCTGCGTCTGTCATTGAGTATTATACATGTAATATATTCTATTCACGCTCATTTAGGTTTTCTATCAGAATCCTGTTTTCCGATGGAAACCTGGATGTAATGCTCAGTGGAGAGCTCTCTACGGGGGGCGATCCAAAAGTAATGATAATCAATAATAAACACAATGAATATATTAAAAAAAAATATATTTTTCTACATAGTCTCCTAACAAGTCTATACATTTAGGCGGGCTTTGCACGCTGCAACATCGGTAACAATGTGTTACCGACGCTGCAGCGATAGTCCTCGCCCCCATCGCAGGTGCAATATCTTGTGATTGCTGCCGTAGCGAACATTATGGCTACGGCAGCTCCACATGCACTCACCTGCCCTGCGACGTCGCTCTGGCCGGCGACCCGCCTCCTTATTAAGGGGGCGGGTCGTGCGGTGTTATAGCGATGTCACACGGCAGGCGGCCAATAGAAGCGGAGGGGCGGAGATGAGTGGGACGTAAACATCTCGCCCACCTTCTTCCTTCCGCATTGCGGCCGGGACGCAGGTAGGAGATGTTCCTTGCTCCTGCGGCTTCACACACAGCGATGTGTGCTGCCACAGGAACAAGGAACAACATTGTAACATCGGTCATTCCCAATTCATGCAAATGACCGACGCTACACCGATGATACGATTACGACGCTTTTGCGCTCGTTAATCGTATCAAAAATGCTTTACACACTACGATATTGCCAGCGATGCCGGATGTGCATCACTTTCAATTTGACCCCACCGACATCGCACCTGCAATGTCGTAGAGTGCAAAGTGCCCCTAAGTCCATCTCCTCGTGTATGTGTGGACCTTGTCTGCTTTGTGTGTGCATCTGCCGGCCAGTCTGGGAAGTTCTGATTTTTCTACAGTAAATATACTCTTAAGTTTTTGTGCTAGAATTATTTTGATATTTCTAATCACTATTCATAATCTTTTTTACTTCTTCTTCTTCCAAGAGCCATAACTTTTATTTTTATATTTCCATCGATAAAGCCTTATAAAGCTTGTTTCTGAGTTGTAGATTTTAACGCCACCTTTGATTTTAATTTTCCATATGATCTACTGAAAAACAGGAAAAATAATTCCAAGAGGAGAGAAATGGTGAAAAAAAAATACAAATTCCGCCATTGTTTATTTGGGTTTTTACGATATTCATTATCCTGGAAAAATAACTTAGCAACAGTAATTTTCAGTCAGCATGATTATGGCAATACCAAAAGATGTGTTGTTATTATTATTATGACAAGAAAATTCTTAGCTTTTTAACAAAAAAAATATATTGTTTATCTCCATTTTCAGAGATTTATAACTTTTTTTAAAAAACTTTTTTCCTTTATTAGACGTCTGCGAAGGCTTATTTTCTTACATGCTGAGGTGACTTTTATTCCAGTACAATTTTAGGGTACATACATTTTTCTCACTATTTGTTGTATTTTTTGGTGGAGATATGGAGAAAAATAGCAATTCTGCCATTCAAATATATTTTTTCTTTACAGTATGGTATAAATAATTTTATATTTTTATTAGGCATGATGATACAAATTACTGTCTTGATTCATCAAGAGTGGGGCTGTTCACTCCTGTCTTGTTGAGGGGGCGTGCTTGAGCCAGACTCTCTTGATCCTTAAAGAGGTGGAGGCTCCTTCTTGAATCTGGATCATCTAATAAGTGGTGGGCGTCTTCACCATAAAGAGGTGGAGGCTTCTTCTTGAATCTGGATGATCTAATAAGTGGTGGGTGTCTTCACCATAAAGAGGTGGAGGCTTTTTCTTGAATCTGTATCATCTAATAAGTGGTGGGCATCTTCACCATAAAGAGGTGGAGGTTTCTTCTTTAATTTAGATCATCTAGTAAGTGGTGGGCGTCTTCACCATAAAGAGGTGGATCTTGAATCTGGATCATCTAATAAGTGGCGGACGTCATCAGCATAAAGAGGTGGAGGTTTCTTCTTGAATCTGGATCATCTAATAAGTAATGGATGTCTTTAGCATACAGAGGTGGAGGCTTCTTCTTGAATCTGGATCATTTAATAAGTGGTGGACGTCTTCACCATAAAGAGGTTGAGGCTTCTTCTTGAATCTGGATCATCTAATAAGTGGTGGGCATCTTCACCATAAAGAGGTGAAGGTTTCTTCTTGAATCTGGAGCGTCTAATGAGTGTCATATGTCTCCATATGCAAGGCCAGACGTATCACTTCAGTCAGGTACATAGGGAATTCCATAGCTCTTATTCCTGACCCCTCCTGTTCCCACTCTACACATTTTGTCAGTGCTTGAAGAAACTAGCATGAATACGCCAACCAAGTTGCACTTAATTTATTTAACTTTTTAGAGCTTTTTGGACAGAATTGTGGTGTGAAAACTTTGTCTCCTATTAAGCCTGGACAGTGTTACCATCACAGGAGTGAAGAGAGTGGTGAGAGGGTTTGGCGCATGCCCCCGCTGCCGTGGAAACCAATCTGGACTCTGCAATCAAGTAGGGGGCTTGGTAGACTGATGTGCAACTGGACACCATCAGGATTGGAATATTTCATGCTGACAGAGAATGTAAATATTTAACACCTTGCACAATTTTTGCACCTTTCTTTTTCCTCCTCTTCTCCCAAGAGCCATCATTTTTTATTTTTCCATCAACATAGCCATAGGAGGATTTGTTTTTTACAGGACAAGTTGTGCTTTTGAGTGACACCATCCATTTTATCATTTGATGTTCTGGAAAGCAGGAAAACAATTCCAAATGCGGCAAAATTGTGACTGGGTTTTGTTTTGTACAGCATTTATAACACAGAAGAAATAACTTGGCAGTGTGATTCTCCATATCAGTACAAATATGGTGATACCAAACATGCATAGTTCTTTTTTTAATTTAAGTTGTGAAAAAAATTGGTGATTTATAAAAAATGTTTTTTTATTGGATTTCCCTTTTGTTGAGACCCATAACGTTATCATTTTTCAACCAATGGAGTTGTGTGTGGGCTTCTGTTTTTAAGCAAGAGCTGAAGTTTTTATTGATACCATTTTGGGGTAGAAGCAATGTTTAATTTTTTTCAGGTGTTGCTAAAGCTGAACCCCCCCACAATTCTGGCATTTTTGTTTCTCATAACGCCATTTACTAATTGGATTAATTTATTTAATATTTTGATAGATTGGACCCTTAAGGATGCAGCGGTAGCACATACAATATGTGTAGTTTGTATTATTATTATTATTTTATTTTTATATATATTAAAAATGAAAAATTTGAATTTGAACTTTCATATTCTCTTTATTTGTTTTAATAATTTTTAAACCCCCTTTTTTACTTTTCATTATAATTTTTGTAGGTTTAGCAGACTTGAATTAGGTATCATCTGATCACTTGTACTACACACAGCAATACTACATTACTGCTGTGTATAAAAAAAATGATGGTCTATCAATGGCAGTTATGGGCTGACTGTTATAGGAGCATCATCATGACTGACATGGTGGTCTTTAGTGCCAATGAGCAGTTAGAACAGGCCGTACACTTTAAATGCCATTTTCATAGATTGACAGTGGCATTTAACAAGTTGACAGCTGTTATAGGTAGATGATGGCCAAATAACACAGCCATCATCTGTTGACAAAGATACAGGCTCAGGTCTTCAGCCGACAAATATGCGGGCTCAGTTGCTGAGCCTTCAACAAAGTCAGGGAGCTGACATGTTGGTGAGGGGCTAAAAAGGGCAATGCTCATAATTAGCTCCAATTGGTGCTCTTAGAGGCAGATGCTGGTTGTACAACACAGCCAGCATCTGACCTGTATGGAGAGAGCTCAGTTTCTCCATTCACCCACACTGACTCCAATGCATATATCATGTGATGGAACTTAGAGGCAAAATAGACTTACATAGATTACACTCTTCATGTTGAATTTTGTGCTTCAATTTTGGCTGTTTTGTGAAAATGTTTAGATGTCCCTTGGGCCCACCACAGTAGGTGACTCTGAGGTCCCATCTTTCATCTATATAAAACATGTACATGTTCACTTTTACATACCTTCCAATATTAGGTGTTATCATCCTACACACAAGAAGTATGATCAATGATAGATCATAGATTAAGGTCCATTTACATTGTATGATTATCATGAACGTGCGTTCCAAGGAAATATTTGGTGTCAAGTAAAATAATCTTTTGGTTTGCACAAAAAAAATCATTGTTCTCGGAACAAATGGTCATGTATAAACACCACCTTATCTGCCGAGAACAATGGCAGCCTATTATAGATCATCTGTAGCGTGGTTTACCAGTGTAAACGGGATATTAAACGACCTCCAATTGGTAAATAATTTACGATTCCCAGTTGTTTCACTCCACAAAAACGTCTAATTTAAACCGACCTTTATCTGTGAATCAACCATGAAGTCTGTTGCTTCTTCTCAGCCTTTGTTGTTTATAGTCTGATGTATTCTGACTCTTGGTCAACTGGAGAATCTCTTGGTGTTCTGTTGGACCAAATGCAAACTGGTCCTTTATCCAATGGAGCTACAAATTTATTTTCTCTTTCTAAATCGCACTTTTAGTTATTCTTTCTCTTTCATACAAATACTAAGCTAATAAGAAATTAATTAACCTCTCAATTGATTTTGGAGTATGTGAAGGAACTAACACAAACTTCATGCAGTTTTGAGAATGCTTTTTAAAATTACATTTAGGTCTATAGAATTTAAACATAATCTTAGAGTTCTGGATATTTAATTTGGAAACTTGTGACTTGTAATATGTAATTTTCAATATTCACTCATTCTCTTATAATGATTTGTATATTGGCCTCAGTTGTACGCCTACATCAGTGTTTTGAGGAACATTCTTGGTCTTCAGAACAGGATTAGAGTTTTCCTACAAGTCAAGTTAACAATAGGGAAGGCACAACGTTGGAGAGTGCAATTGAAGCCCAAATTTGTTTTACATTTTTGAATTGTTTAATCATTTTGGAAGGATGGAACCATCGGAAAACATTTTGTAAATATGGGTAAGCAATTATTTTTTTTAGAGGAACATCTGAAATTATTTTCCTTCTCTAGTAACATAGAGAAATTAGATTGATTATTGGGAAAGTAATATAATTTCATATGTATTTCTAAAAAAAAAAAAATCCCTAAATTTACAAAATATATCATGATAGTCCTCTCTTTCCAAAGTGACTAAATAATTAAAAAAATTTAAAAATTAGTTACCTTGAATTTCTAGGGACAGGCATTAACTGGAAGAAGTGGAATATCCAGATTTCCACGGAAATGACCATGACCATGTTACACCAATCAATCATGTAGAAAAGGAAATTCAGCTCAATCAAAGGTGATAGACGGCATGCATGGATCAAATGCTCTGAAGACATGAATGGATGCAGAAGAAGAAGAAGGAGGATCTAGCTTCCGTAGTGCAATAAAAGTAGAGACTTGTTTTAAAATCCCCAAGATATACATGAAGTCATCATGATAATGGGCCAGGAAGCCAACTAATGTCAACGTGTTTCAAACCTAACCAGCTTTGACAAAGAATGCTAGTTGCGTTCGAAACGCATTGCCATTTGTTGGCTCCCTAGCCCATTATCATGATGACTTCATGTATATCTTGTAATTTTAGCCCATCAAAAACCCTTTAAAAGAATATCCAGATTTCCACAGAAATGACCTTGAACATGCCACACAAACCAATTTTGATCACAGTGAGGAGGACTGCGAGATTAGGAAATTTTCCTCATGATTGATAGAAGTTAGTAGGGTGACCTCAGGGATTACTAATTTTAGCCAACCAAAAACCCTTTAAAAGCATATCCAGATTTCAGAAATGACCATGATCATGCCACACTAATCAATCTTGACCACAGTCAGGAGGACTGCGAGATCAGGAAATTATCATCATGATTCATGGGAATCTTAGTGTTTTGATCTCAGGGCTTAGTAATTTTAGCCCACGAAAAACCCTTTAAAAGCATATCCAGATTTCTACAGAAATGACCATGACCATGCCACGCCAACCAATCTTGACCACAGTCAGGAGGACTGCGAGATCAGGAAATTGTCTTCATAATAGATGTAAGTCCCAGTGGGTGACCTCAGGGATCAGTAATTGTAGCCACCGAAAAACCCTTTAAAAGCATATCCAGATTTCCACAGAAATGACCATGACCATGCCACACTAATCAATCTTGACCACAGCCAGTAGGACTGCGAGATCAGGAAATTGTCTTTATGATAGATGGAAGTCCCAGTGGGGTGACCTCAGGGATCAGTAATTGTAGCCCCCCAAAAACCCTTTAAAAGCACATCCAGATTTCCACAGAAATGACCATGATCATGCCACACTAATCAATCTTGACCACAGTCAGGAGGACTGCGAGATCAGGAAATTATCATCATGATTCATGGGAATCTTAGTGTTTTGATCTCAGGGATTACTAATTTTAGCCAACCAAAAACCCTTTAAAAGCATATCCAGATTTCTACAGAAATGACCATGACCATGCCACGCCAACCAATCTTGACCACAGTCAGGGGGACTGCGAGATCAGGAAATTGTCTTCATAATAGATGTAAGTCCCAGTGGGTGACCTCAGGGATCAGTAATTGTAGCCACCGAAAAACCCTTTAAAAGCATATCCAGATTTCCACAGAAATGACCATGACCATACCACACTAATCAATCTTGACCACAGTCAGGAGGACTGCGAGATCAGGAAATTATCTTTATGATAGATGGAAGTCCCAGTGGGGTGACCTCAGGGATCAGTAATTGTAGCCCCCCAAAAACCCTTTAAAAGCACATCCAGATTTCCACAGAAATGACCATGACCATGCCACACTAATCAATCTTGACCACAGTCAGGAGGACTGCGAGATCAGGAAATTGTCTTCATAATAGATGGAAGTCCAAGTGGGGGGACCTCAGGGATCAGTAATTGTAGCCCCCCAAAAACCCTTTAAAAGCATATCCAGATTTCCACAGAAATGACCATGACCATGCCACACCAATCAATCTTGACCACAGTCAGGAGGACTGGGAGATCAGGAATGTGTCCTCATGATTGATGGGATTTCCATTGGGTTGACTTCAGGGCTCAGTAATTTTAGCCTACCAAAAACCCTTAAAAACAATTTTTTAAAAAAAATTATATATTGTCCTACCTTTTATTGTCAATGATGCCTTTTGAGTCCACCTATCTTTTTCATCATCTTTGACACTTACCCTTTAAAAGATTCCATTTGGATATTAAATATTAAACATGTTGCTTCTTTTTACATAATCCTAAATCCATAATCCTACATGAAACATCTTTAAGGGGAGGCTTTATGCAAGTTTAAAAAAAGCCCAAAAGATCCATTTACTCAAATGACTCTTTTCATACAAAGGAAATAATTCACATTTTCTCTCATTCTGGAAACCTGTACATTAGGGGAATGCAGTTCCTTTGCAGTACGAGTGATCGCACTAGTCATTATGTTAATGCTAAAATATTTGTAATGCTCATGTTGGAAAATGGTTCACACATTAAACTGCATTATTAGTGCGAGACCTAATATTTTACCATATTACAATATCGAGTTATCAGCTGCAATAATTATTGATATTATTCATCAATCATTCTAAAACATCATGTTAGCATTTAATGCATAATATAGTCCTATTTATTTTCACATTGTTCATGGTGCTTGCTTAACCTTGGTGCATTGTCTGCTTTTGCACCTTACAAGCCTGTTTTATAATGTAACCTCGGCAGAAAAGTCATACAAGAAGGCTTAACGCAGCTCTGATTATTCATTGTGCCATTATAAACAGAAATAATACTTAGATAAACACATAATCTGATTTATATGAAAAACAGCCATTCTACATGGAAATTACTCTAAATGGGAATGAAAGCAGAGAGAGATTACTGGAAGAGCAAATGGGGCAATTACCAATTGGACCCCCAACCATTTTTGCTCTTCCACAAGTCCCTATTAAAAATAAATAATGTTTATGAATCAAAATAATTTATTAGATACAAATGTAATTCTGCCGAAATATCAAAAAGTAACTTTGTTCTGGTTACTAACAATAGCCCGTTAACAGCACCTGTCAAACTACCACTAGGGGGCGTTGGGACTCAGGTAGATATAGACTCCTGTGTGCAGTAATACAGAGACCCACTAGAGGACGCTAACTATAGCTCAGGGATAGTCAATCAGCGAACGTCTATGCCAGGATGATACGTCTGTACAGAAGAGTAATCAAGCCAAAGTCCGATAACAGATCCGAGGTCAGATGCAGGGAAGACAAGTAAGCACTGGGGAGAGAAAAGGAGAGGACACGGAACAGGACCAGAGACAGGAGGACAGGGAGGTACAGAGGTCAGGTCGGGAAGGAGGAATGGAGGTCATGTCAGGCAGGAGAAAAGGAGGTCAAGTAGGGCAGGAGGGGTGGAGGTCAGGTCGAGCAGGAGGAATGGAGGTCAGGTTGGGCAGGAGGAACAGTACCGGGTAGCAGGACTAGAACAGAGAACTCTCACAGGAACAGTTGCACGCAGCAGAGCCGGAAATATTACTGGGAGGGTTCCGGTGGAGTCCACACCATAATAAAGTGGTGTGAGTCCCGGAACAAGGCAGCACCAAGCAAGCCCCTCCCACAAGACTTAACCCCATTGGAGTCCCGCTACAGTCATGACACCACCATGGGTTTTCCATAGGCAGGATACACTCTGTCTTTGTTAGACACTGGGAGACACCAGCAAAATTCTATCCACACCCTAGACTTGTGGACTGTGATATCATAAAACACTCAGCATATTTCGAGAAAAAATATGAAAAAATATATATCTTTATTATGACATGAACAAGGAATTGTTGCCAATGCTCTTACACTGACAAGCAAAAGGGTAACAATGTTTTGAACTTTTGATTTTCAAGTTCCATAGCTCACCGTCCACTACAGCTTTGAGCATGAGACAACCTTCATTTTATAGGCAATTATCTTGGCTATCTAATACATAAGTTTGACCTGCAACTATTTTGCATATGATTTGTTATGCAGATTCTTGTCATGTCACTGCATTTTACTGTTTTGCTCCTAAAAATCTAAATTTTAATTTTATTATTTTGTTAGTATTTTGTAAATTCACCCTTGGCTTTCAGCACTACCTGAATCCTTCTGGGCATGCTCTCGATCAGATTCAAGCATGTCTCAACTGAAATCTGATCCCAGATCTGGTCAACTCACTTGGGTATGTAAACAGGTTTTTCTTCAACTCTACCCACGTTTTCCATTGGCTTGAATTTAGGGGAATGGAACCAATCTAATTCGTCTACTTCATTGTCACTGAACTATTTATTCTTCTATCTTGTCATATGTTTTGAATTGTTGTCCTGCTGGAACATCCTTTTCATATCCATAGTAATCGAATGTATGAAGTAACTCGTCTTGTAGGATACTCGCATATAGTTCAGCATTGAGACCACCATCGATCCTGGTCAAGTATTCAACAACTTTGGCTATGAAACAAGCCCATATCATCAGGCTTCCTCCACTGAACTTGACAGTTCCTTCAATTTCTCGATCCATTAGCCCCTTTTTCTCTTGTTTCTTCCAAATTCATTTGCACTCATCAGAGCCCAGTCTATTGACTTTTGTCTCGTTGCTCCAAATCACCTGTTTAAAAATATTATTTTTTGTAATTGTCTTGTCTTATTCACAACTTAGTGAGTCTTGAGATGCTCATGCTGTCCACACTACCCAAGATGTTGGGGAGGACAAGAAGGATTGGACGAAAGGAATTTCGATACCAACCTTTTGGCACTCTTAGCGCTCTAGGAGATTATTTGATGTTATCTGCAAGTGGCTTTCTTTGCTATCCCCATTGAACACATATGAGTGCTAGGTAAAGCATAAGGACCATGTGATGGAGGGTCGGCAGAGATTGCTGCCAAAGGAGCAAGGGTTCGGTTATCAACAGGTTTTACCCAGAACTACTTGGGGAATTCCAATTTACAGACAAAGATGTCAAACAGTGAACATTAACAATTAACAATAAGTTTATAAATATCTAAAATATTAGGAAATGTTTCCAACAAAAAGGGGAATTGGCCACATCTGATATTTTGAAAATGGTAGCATAATTCTTTTCTTCTCTGCTCTGGCTTATGAGTTTTAGCAGCTGGTGAATAAATCCGCAACAGTTGGAAAACAGATTTAAATTAGATTTAAATTCCAAATTTCATGGCTAAAGCCATAACATTTCTTTGGAAAGATTGTAACATATAGACAATTAGGTCCAGAAATATTTGGACAGTGACTGAACCATTGTAATTTGGGCTTGGCATGTGTGACGTCCCTGAGGCTTCAGTCGCCACAGAGGTACTGCACCTCAGCCAGAGGTGTGGTATTCTATCCTGGGTAAGGAGGAGGTCAACACCAGTTCACGCAAAAGCACAACACCCAGGCTCAGATGCCCACCAAACACAGCTGTGTATAATGGCCCTGCAAAACCCTGACCTCCCCTTCACCCAATTCAAGGATAGAGCTATTCGGGTGTTGCGAAATCCAGCTCCAAGTACCCCTGCCCCCCTTCGGCCCCTGGCTGCTCTGTCATCCACTTGTACCACAGTGGGGGCCAGCGAGCAGACCCTGGGAGGTGATCCCCTGGCTGGCCTCCGGCTCCAAGTGCAGGAGCTGATAAAAGGTATGGCCGCCCTCGCCAAGGTCGTACAGAAATCCCAAGTGACCCCACAGCCAGTGACTATTGAGCTGTCTTCCAGCCCAGATGATGTTCTGTGACGACGGCAATGGAGGAGCAAAGTCAAGTTCCTGACTGCTGTGACTCCAAAGGGCAACCGATTTGCTGCCGCTGTGACAAAGCAGGGCATTACGCCTGATTCTGTCCATTGAGCGGGCAGAATAATCTGGGGCTAGGAGCCAACCCTCATAAAGAAGATAAGAAGTAGTAAGCTAGTTTTGAATAAATGCAAATAAGTTGATGTGATAAGTTTGATAACGTAAATATGCATTATGAGCGTGAGCTAAATGGACAACTGGGCCACTGGACTATGTGCGGCCAGGACTTCCTGTGTATATAGTTGCGCTGATTGCAGTGCCCCCTATTAGAATTCTTCTATTACAGGAGACAAAACGCGTCTGGTGTGGCAGAAGTAATGAAGCGTGATAAGGAACGCTCTGTTGCCCACACAGAGCCTACGTTGGAGGATTGTTTGTGGCGGGTTCCCCACATTGTTTATTGTTGCTACAAGTTTTCACATCATAGGAGCAATGCAAGAATATTTGGCATCGTGCTCGTCAGCAAAAGTTTTATTATGAAAAAAGCTGATGTTTTATATTGTCAAGATTTTATAGTGTTATGTAAAAGTTTATCATGTTGGTAACATTCAAGAGAGTGCCTCCAATAAAAGGAAGAAAATGTTTAAAATGTTTACAGCTTACAAAGACTCCAATAAAAGGAAGAAAATGTTTAAAATGTTTACAGCATACAAAGATTTGCAAGTCTTAACCACTGTATTTTTGTTTGTTCCAGCCCGAGGACGTGCTGGGATTTGCTGTGGGTGAGTGTGGCGCCCCTGAGGCTTCAGTCGCCACAGAGGTACTGCACCTCATCCAGAGGTGTGGTATTCCATCCTGGGTAAGGTGGATGTCAACACCGGTTCACACAAAAGCACAACACCCAGGCTCAGAAACACCTCATCAGACATGGCAAGGGCGTGATTATACCCAAAGCCAGGCTGGAGGGGTGGAGTCTTAGGACTGGGAACACGATAGTACAAGTGGAAACACAGTGTGGAGTGTGCAGTCGAAGAGTGAGGAGCAGTGGAGGAGCTAAGACTCGACGCCAGGAGCCAAAACTGCTGGGCACGGGCACAGACAGAAGGGGTCCTAGACACCATGGGAGTTAACCTTCCGTGGCCTTGTTCCACATATAATCTACAGGTGGAAGGCCTTGGTCGCAACACGGGGACCACTCCCTAGGCTAGAGGAGAAAAACCTACGGGCTCCACTAGCAAAACCAGCGGCTGAGGTGACTTCAAGCACCGCAGCCACACACCGCACACAAATTCACTGGAAGATGACCCAAAAGGACCAGGGGATAGAGCTTCATGCCACCCCAATAGGGTCCACGGGCACAGGGATCAGTGAGTGAGGGTGCAAAGCAGGAGGGCGAAGCAAGCGCAGAGACGACCAGGAAAGAGACATTTAAGAAAGGTGCACCTGATTCAACCTCAGAACTACCTGGGATCGGCTGGAGCCCATGACGGTGAATCCTGGTACTCCAAAGGTGGTCCCTAGCGTGTATGTAATCTTGGAACCAGTTACAGTAAGTAAAAATTTTGAGACTGCATCCCTGTGTCAGTCTGTTATTCACCTGCGCCCACCATCATAGACTACTACAACCCCCATCCTCCCTGGGGCCCAGCTCTGCGCGTGGAGAGCTATATCATCTAAGCCCCAGAGGCCTCCATCCGCAGCGGCGGTACCTCACTTGCCGCATACCACAGGTGGCGTCACAAACTACTATCCCCATCATTCATTCATCCGTCTTTCCTTTTGATTGACACCATCAGGGTCACCGAGCCGAGCCATGCCACAGCAGTGTCACAGGATCAGAACAGCTGCCCGTTAACGAGTAATCCTCAGGCCCCAGTGCGGGCGTGTCACATGCCACTATTTTTTATTTAAAATTAAACAACTGAGATACAAAGACTCCTCATTTCAGGGGCTCAAAATAATTGGACAAAGTAACTTTGTCATAAATAAATTGTTAATTTTCAATACTTTGAAGAGAATCCTTTGCAGGCAATCACTGCCTATAGTCTGGAAGCCAAACCATGCCATGTCACCAAACACTGGGTTTCCTCCTTTGACATGCTTTAACAATTTTACTACAGCTGACTTCAGTTGTTGCTTGGTTGGAGATTTTTCTCCTTTAAGTTTTGTCTTAAGCATGTTAAGTGCAGTTTGATGGGGTTGAGATCTGGTGATTGACTTGACCATTGCAGAACATTCCACTTCTTTGCCTTTTTCTGTGTTGCAGTATGTTTGAGTCATTGTCTATATATACTGTGAAGTACTGTCCAGTCAACGTTGCTACATTTGGTTGAACCTGATTAGAAAGTATCACTTCAGAATTCATCCAGCAGCTTCTGTCTTCAGACATATCCTCAATAACCATTAATAACCCAGGGCCATTGGAAGCCATGCATGTCTGGCCATCACATTACCTCCACCATGTTTTACAGAGGATGTACTGTGCTCTTCACCATGAGCCATTCCAAGTCTTCTACGCACTGTTTTCTTCCCATCATTCTGGTACAAGTTGATCTTAGTTTCATGTAACCACAGAAAATTTTCTAGAGCTGTGCGGCTTCTTTAATAGTTTTTTGGACAAGTCTAATCCGGCCTTCCAATTTTTAAAGGCCCAGTCACACACAACGACTTACCAGCGATCCCGAAAACGATGCGACCTGATAGGGATCGCAGGTAAGTCGCTGGGAGGTCGCAGGTGAAATGTCACACAGTCAGATCTTACCAGCGATGCAGGAACAATACAGGTCACAGTAGCGACCTGTATAAGGATCTCAGCAGTCACTGGGACTCTGTCACACAGTGTCAAACACAGCGATGGGTCCTGCCAGCAGGACATCGCCTTTGAAGAAAATGGCCTGGACCATTCTGCAACGACTAGAGATCTCACAGCAGGGGCCTGATTGCTGGTAGGTGTCACACATAACAAGATCGCTAACGGGATCACTACTGCGTCACGAAAACCTTAAGGCTCATTAATGGTTTGCACTTTGTGGTATTTGCTATCATGAAGTCTTCTCTTTATGGTAGACTTAAGGGGGCTTTACACGCTATGACATCGCTAATGCGAACTCGTTGGGGGTCACGGAATTGGTGACGCACATCCGGCCGCATTAGCGATGCCATTGCATGTGACACCTATGAGCGATTTTGCGTCATCGCAAAAATGTGCAAAATCGCTCATCGGTGACATGGGGGTCCATTCTCAAAAATCGTTACTGCAGCAGTAACGAAGTTGTTCCTCGTTCCTGCGGCAGCACACATCGCTCCATGTGACACCGCAGGAACGAGGAAGCTCTCCTTACCTGCCTCCCGGACGCTATGCGAAGGAAGGAGGTGGGCGGGATGTTACGTCCCGCTCATCTCCGCCCCTCCACTTCTATTGGGTGGCGGTTCAGTGACGCTGCAGTGACGTTGCTGTGACGCTGAACGAACCGCCCCCTTAGAAAGGAGGCGGTTCGCCGGTCACAGCGACGTCGCAGGGAAGGTAAGTACATGTGACGGGTCTGGGCGATGTTGTGCGGCATGGGCAGCGATTTGCCCGTGTCACACAACAGATGGGGGCGGGTACCCACGCTAGCGATATCGGTACCGATATCGCAGCGTGTAAAGCGGCCTTTAGATACTGAAACAACTACTTTTTGAAGAGTGTTCTTCTTATGGGTGAGTGTTAAGGGGGCTTTGCACACTACGACATCGCTAATGCGAAGTCATTGGGGTCACGGAATTGGTGACGCACATCCGGCCGCATTAGCGATGCCGTTGCGTGTGACACCTATGAGCGATTTTGCATTGTCGCAAAAACGTGCAAAATCGCTCATCGGTGACATGGGGGTCCATTTTCAAATATTGTTACTGCAGCAGTAACGAAGTTGTTCCTCGTTCCTGCGGCAGCACACATCGCTCCGTGTGACACCGCAGGAACGAGGAAGCTCTCCTTACCTGCCTCCCGGCCACAATGCGGAAGGAAGGAGGTGGGCAGGATGTTACGTCCCGCTCATCTCCGCCCCTCCGCTTCTATTGGGCGGCGGTTCAGTGACGCAACTGTGATGCTGAACGAACCGCCCCCTAAGAAAGGAGGCGGTTCGCCGGTCACAGCGACGTCGCCGGGCAGGTAAGTGCGTGTGACGAGTCTGGGCGATGTTGTGCGGCACGGGCAGCGATTTGCCCGTGTCGCACAAAATATGGGGGCGGGTACCCACGCTAGCGATATTGGTACCGATATTGCAGCGTGTAAAGCCCGCTTTAGGGTTTTTTCTTCACCATGGAAAGGATTCTGGGATCATCCACCACTGTTGACTTCCGTGGACGTCCAGGTCTTTTTGAGTTCCCAAACTCACCAGTGCAGTCTTTTTTTTGCAGAATGTATCAAACTGTTGATTCAACCACACCAAACATTTCTGCTATGTCTCTGATGAATTTCTTCTTTTTTTTTCAGCCCAATGATGTTCTGTTTCTCTACCATTTAAAGATCCTTTCACCGCATGTTTTGGGTACACAAGAACAGCTTCCATATGCAAATGCCACACCCGGAATCAGCTCCAGACCTTTTACCTGCTTAATTGATGATGGATTAATGAGGGAATAGCCCATGCAGGCCATTAACGAGGTTTTGAAATATTTGTCCAATTACTTTTGATCCCTTGAAAAAAGGCAGCTATGTATTAAAGAGCTGTAACTCCTAAACCCTTACTCCAATTAGGATGTACCTACCTTCAAATTAAAACTGAGAGTCTGTACTTTTTGCCCATCTTGATTATATCTTGAATATGTTTTGGTAAATGGCTAAAATGGCCAAACTTGTGTCACTGTCCAAATATTTCTGGACCTAATTGAATATATATTTTTTTATTATGTGAAAGTCTATAATATCACAAGGTATATATATATATATTTATATATATATATATATATATATATATATATATAAAATTATATTTAAAGAAGTAAAGATAAATTTAAAGTAAATATATTAAGATATTTAGGGACCACTCTCCTCTTTTGCCATTATGTGCCTTGTTTTGTTTATGATTATTTTACTTGCCCCTATTATGTATAACCTTTTCACATGTAAAGTGCCATGGAATAAATGGTGCTATAATAATAAATAATAATTTAATTAATAATCATCTTCGACTTCAGGACGCTCAAATGCTTTTAATTGGATTTTATAATGAAGTAATGATTTGTGTTCATGTAAATATTTCAATGCAAAATTGCAATTTTTCAGTATAAACAGAATGGAGATGGTGAAGACTACACAAACCTTATTGATTTTCCCTAATTAACGACCGGATATTTTATATACATTGTACAAATTGTGCGCCATGATACAAAATACTGCATGCACCATGTGCTTCTAATGATATACAATCAGCAGACCTTTTTGACATGAATTGGTTTTCATCTCCTTTTCCATTAAGTTTTAACATGGATCACATTTCAAAACCATAATTGTCGTTCACCCTGTGAATCCTTTTAAAAAGCTGCACTTTCCAGGAGCTGCCGGAACTTCGAATGGCTTGTCCCCTGTGGATTATTCCAAGCAGTTGGTTTCTTCTGGGTGGTCAACATGCCCATTAGGGACAGGTGCCTGGGTCGCAATAGTTTTAAAGATTTACCTTCTGTTTCCACAAAAGACCACTTCCTCCGCGTCGACGCCACCTGGCAGTCTCTTTGCCCAATGTGCGTAAGGTGGTGGGGACAGTAAAGTAAAAAAAAAAAAATCACCAATGTAAATACAGTATATATAAAATAAATATTTTGCAAATTAAAAATAAAATATTAAATATTAACAATTATTCTGGTTTTCTTAACTTTTTAATATTTATTAAAATTTTTCCAATTTTTTTTTAAAGAAAATTTGCAGGATGGGAGCCCTTGGATAGTTTTCTTTAGTTTTCTGTGTGTTCGGAGCTCACTGTCAGGCCCTTTTGCCCGGTATTGATCCTTTAATTCGATGAACTTGTAAACTTTTAATGTCAGATGAATTATATGTCTACGAGAAAACAATTTGTGTGACAGACTATCCCTCATAATCCCTCTCTTCAGACTTATTCGAACAAAAGACTCTTAATACAGAAGATGTTTTGTGGGAGGGGAAACATTTTCTAAACAAGAAGTTTCTCTGTTTCAGTCCAGGTAACAAAAAAAAAAGCTTGAGGAATTTCTTGGCTGCCTTGTTAGAACTGGCCTATAGGTTTTAGGACCACCTGCTGGTTAAGCCATTGGTCAATAGATTAACTGCTGCTATAACTAAGTGGTAAGAAAAGCAAGTTATGTGGCAGAACAAACAGAATCAAGCTGCCCTTAACACATGGCAATTCAAACACTGATAAGTCTACTTCCAACTGTAAAACAATCAGCCCCAATGACTTTTTTTTCCTTCCCTATGCCTCTTCTACAGTGTACACATTAATCCTTGCATTATCAGCAATGAATGGCCGGATTAAGGAAAGCAAAATTGACATTTGATTCCGGGCAAGTCTGAGAAATCTTCATAATGCATGGTCTAATAAAATCTATAAGGACAAAGTTAGAGTAGATATATAAAAGATTGATAGATTTTCCAAAGCCCCCACACTGGATGTGCCCCCATTTATCCTCCTACAGTCCCCAACCTAGATGTGCCCCCATCCATCCTTCCTACAGTCAGCACTCTAGATATGCCCCCATCCATCCTTCCCACAGTCTCCACCCTGGATGTGCCCCCATCCATTATCCCTACAGTCCCCAACTTGGATGTGCCCCCATCCATCCTTCCTACAGTATTCACCCTGGATGTTCCCCCATCCATCCTTCCTACAGTCCCCACCCTGGATGTGCCCCCATCCATCCTTCCTACAGTCTTCATCCTGGATGTGCCCCCATCCATCCTTCCTACAGTCCCCACCCTGGATGTGCCCCCATCCATCCTCCCTACAGTCCCCACCCTGGATATTTTCTGTTCCATCCTTCCTACAGTCTTCACCCTTGATGTGCCCCCATCCGTCCTTCCTACAGTCCCCACCCTGGATGTTCCCTGTTCCATCCTTCCTACAGTCCCCACCCTGGATGTTCCCAGTTCCATCCTTCCTACAGTCTTCACCCTGGATGTGCCCCCATCCATCCTTCCTACAGTATTCACCCTGGATGTGCCCCCATCCATCCTTCCTAAAGTCCCTACCATGGATGTGCCCCCATCCATCCTCCCTACAGTCCCCACCATGGATGTTCCCTGTTCCATCCTTCCTACAGTCTTCACCCTGGATGTGCCCCCATCCATTCTTCCTACAGTCCCCACCCTGGATGTGCCCCCATCTGTCCTTCCTACAGTCCCCACCCTGGATGTGCCATATCCATCCTTCCTACAGTCCCAACCCTGGATGAGCCCCCATCCATAATTTCTACAGTCCCCACCCTGGATGTGCCCCCATCCATCCTTCCTACAGTCCCCACCCTGGATGTCCCCCCATCCATCCTTCCTACAGTTCCCACCCTGGATGTGCCCCATCCATCCTTCCTTCAATCCCCACCCTGGATGTGCCCACATCCATCCTTTCTACAGTCCCCACCCTGGATGTTCCCCCATCCATCCTTCCTACAGTCTTCACCCTGGATGTGATGTGCCTGGATCCATCCTTCCTACAGTCCCACCCTGGATGTGCCCCCATCCATCATTCCTACAGTACCCACCCTGGATGTTCCCTGTTCCATCCTTCCTACAGTCTTTACCCTGGATGTGCTCCCATCCATTCTTCCTACAGTCTCCACCCTGGATGTGTACCCTGCCATCCTTCCTACAGTCCCACCCTGGATATGGTCCCTCCATCCTTCCTACAGTCTCCACATTGGATGTGGCCCCATCCATCCTTCCTACAGTCCCCACCCTGGATGTGCCCCCATCCATCCTTCCTACTGTCCCCACCCTGGATGTTCCCCTATCCATCCTTCCTACAATTCCCACCCTGGATGTGCCCCCATCCATCCTTCATACAGTCCCCATCCTGTATGTGCCCCATCCATCCTTCCTACAGTCCCCACCCTGGATGTGCCCCATCGATCCTTCCTACAGTCCCAACCCTGGATGAGCCCCCATCCATAATTTCTACAGTCCCCACCCTGGATGTGCCCCCATCCATCCTTCCTATAGTCCCCACCCTGCACGTACCCCCATTCATCCTTCCTACAGTCCCCACCCTGGATGTGCCCGCATGCATCCTTCCTACAGTCCCTACCCATCGTCCCCACAGTCGCAGTCTCTAATGTACACTTGCTTTGGCAAAACTAATATGTATTTGGTCCTGCCAATAAAGCTTATTTGATTTGATATGAGATAGATTTATGACATAGAATGAGTTAGATAAAGAGAATGTAGCGCTCCACGGGGTCTAAGGAGTTACTCGTCACCGGGCCAGTGGTTTTGTGGGGTTGATGTAACTGGCCTGACTCGGCTCCGTGGCCCCATCGGCTACATGTAAAAGACAAACAAGCGGGTGCAAGATGTAAGGGGAGAATGGAAGGAGGGTGAAGGGTTCCTGGGAAACATGTCACCGATTGCAGCGATAACTGGGGTCTTGACCTCCTCTGTCGCAGACCCTTTCTGCAACTTTTCCTCTCCCAGGAGCAGTGTTGGATGGGAATAGGGAACTTCTTTGCAGCGCCACCCGTGGTGTACGGCCAGGGATTAGCCGCCGCTGCGAGATTTTGCTCTCCTCCGGGGCTGATGTTAAAGCAGCCCAGATAGTCCAGCTCCCCAGAGGTGGAGCGAGCCCCAGGGAGGATGATGGCGATGGGGACAGCTGATAGCGCTGAAGCACGGGCTGGTGGCGCCGACAATGACAGGGACAACACCGGGGCTGCGGTTCAAAGTTCTCTTTACTCACAGTTCTTAAAGCTGCCTGGAGGTGCCGCTTTCTGCTGCCATGGATGGACTCCAGTCGGTCCCGGGTGAATCAGAGTCAATCACCGGTGTCTGTGGAAATGTGTGAGACCCTCTTCCTTGCGCTGACTCGTGGCTCCCCGTGGCCTGAAGCAACTTGAGGACTCCGCTGTCCATGTTAAGTGTCCTGTCCCGTATGCAGGTGACGCGGGTCCTCGCCATGGGGCCTGGCTGTAAACCTGACCACGGATCCTATATGTCACTGTGCTCCAGAAAAGTGGGTGGTGGGCGATGGGACATGAAATCCCCAACCCCTGCAGATTTGTTAGAGTCTATGAAGGTTTCCCCAACCAAGGGCTCTGCACCCCGACTGCGTTGGACTGTGGGAACGGTTAGGCTCGACCTCAGCTACCATTTCTCCTCTGTCTCACCATCTCCACCGGTCACCTCTCTATTCCAGTCTCATTCCTGCAGACTCCGTGTGGTGTTGTGGCCCCTGGTCCTGGGACAACGTCCACCAGTCTCCCATCCCCAAGATCAGCCTTGTTCTCCTTCCTCTCTTAAGGCTGTCTGCTCTGTCCTGCTCCCAGACTGAACTCAAGTCAAAAAGGTTTGTGTCTCTCTTACTCACACAGTGCCCCAACCCTTGGGATTACTCTTAGTGGTTGTTGCCCTGGTAACCTGGAATCCCCCAGATTGCTTGGCTTCCTTTGTAGGTGGCGACTCATAGCTAGATGTTCTGTAAGTGAGAAAACAACACCAGTGATTAACTACTTACCTTCTCCCAAAAGCAATTTTACGATCTTTCCACAGGTGTCAATGGGATTTAGATCTGGACTCATTGCTGCCACTTCCGAACTTTCAGGCGCTTTGTTTCCATCTATTTCTTGTTGCTTCTTGAAGTATATTTGGGGTCATTTTTCTGCTGGAAGACAGATGACCTAGGATGCAAACCCAGCTTTCTGACACTGGACACTATATTCCACCCAAAATCCTTTGGTAATCTTCAAACTTCATGATGGCTTTCACATAGTCAAGGCATCCAGTGCCAGAGGCAGCAAAACAACCTCAAAACTTTTTTTTACCTCCACCATATTTTACTGTAGGTTACTGTGTTCTTTTCTCTATAGGCCTCATTCTGTTTTCAGCGGCAGTAGAATTATGTACCTTACCAAAACGCTCTATCTTGGTCTCATCTGTGCACAAGATGTTTTCCCAGAAGGATTTTGGTTACTCACGTACATTTTGGCAAACTGCAGTCTAGCTTTCTGATGTCTTTGTATCAGCAGTTGGGTCTTCCTGGATCTCCTGCCATAGCATTTAATTTTATTCAAATGTTGATGGATAGTTCTCGTTGACACTGATGCACCCTGAGCCTGCAGGACAGATTACATTTCTTTGAAACTTGACTGGGGCTGCTAATCCATCATCCAGACTATCCTGCATTGCAACCGTTCAGCAATTTTTTTCTGCCGTCCACGTCCAGGGAGATTAGCTACAGTGCCATGGGTTGTAATCTTCTTAATTATGTTGCATACCGTGGACAAAGGAACATCAAGATCTCTGCAGATAGACTGGTAACCTTGAGATTGTTGATATTTTTTGACAATTTTGGTTCTCAAGTCCTCAGATAGTTCTCATTTCCTTTTTCAATGTGGCACACACAGACACAATGCAATGATTGAGTCAATTTCTCCCCTTTTTATATGGTTTCAGATGTCATTTTCACATTGCACACAAAGGATATAACAAAATATGTATTTGCAATAATTTTCTAGGAGAAATATTTCATTTTATGGAACAATTGGAAGAGGTCACAAAGCTGTAGTTTCTAGCATTGTAAGTAAATCTACAAGATTGGTAAATTGAGTATGAGAAAGTTGCTAGGTTACTTGTTAAACCAAAAGCATATTTTCTTCTATAAATCTCCATTTATCAGAAAATGTACAGGAAATTCTTCAAAATTATCCCTGGTTTCTCCATTGTTTTGTTTTCGCATTTAGCAATAATTGGCCAGGTTCACAGATATTGAATTGGGATGACATTAGCATGGCCGAGAAATCATCCAAAACATTTATGTCAGTGTTTTACAATATTCCCATAACGAAATATTTAGCCAATAGTCTACAGCCGGTCAAAGACATTAGAAGGTTCTCTGCCCATTGATCCTTCAACTGATCGTTCTGCCAACGGCCATGTCAGCTGACGTAAATGTTTGGTGTTGATTGCTGCACACATTTACACTGGACAGTTATAGGGAATATTCATTCTTTGGTCCAATGAAAGGGACTTATAACTTTGAGAAGTGTATACATAGATATACAGTATAAGAATATATATGAAACACATCTAGACTTCTCACGTCTTGTGTTAGTACATTGCTTTTATCACCGTCAACCTTATAGTAGCAGAATAATAAGCATTTTTCTTGGTTGCTTCTGAGTTGCTGGAACATGTTTGCTTTTATAGGGATCAGTTGATTCAGTTCTTTAAAACCTTTGACACAGTCTTGATATTATCTGTTTGTACAAAATAGTCAAGACTTTAAGTGGATTTGAGAGAGAACTTGAGAGGTTGATATAAGGGTATAGAGTTTTACAATAGATCTGGCACTCAATGAAATGTTTTGGAATGCTGTTATGTACCTTAGCTACTGTTAGGACGTGCTGCCATAACATGCAACCGCGGGCATTTATTACAAATTAATCCCAGAATACGTAATCCCGTGTCATTTGCAGAGAAATAAGTAACCCTTAGTAACTGAGACGTCAATCATTACGACTTCAGTTTAGTTGGTTGCTGTAAGGTTCAAAATATCGATTTGTTCCTCAAGTTCTGCATAAATGGATTTGGGGCTTGTGAACCCCCATGGTATGCACTTAGATCTTGATGTCCTTCAGTCTCATTTATTCATACACATCTGCCAATAGTTCTGATTTTTGCCAGAACACTATAGTCAAACAAAAGCACATCGGGATGAGTCTTTAAAAGTCAAAGAAAAAACTTCCCAATTGGATGTGTTCTCGGGAATTTTGAAGACCTTCCTTGAGCATTTTTGGTGGCATTCTCAGGGCAGGGCTTAAATGTCCTGAATTCTGCATTTATAATGCTGGCTAAATCGTCACATCAGACACATGTATCATAAACAGGAACCTTCTTCAAGATGGAATGATTGGGGTCGCAGGGGTCACCATCACGACCAGGCCTGGGGGTTCAAGGTGCTCGAGGACCTCCGCCAGTAGCGCACCGCCGATGGTGGCAGGCCACACAACCGCTATAGGACCTGGTGTCAATGCTGGCACCCAACCCCCTGCTGAGGATCGCACTTTCAATTCTATCGGCATTGCAGATACCGATACAATGGAAAGCAATGATGAGACAGTGAGCTGCACCTCCCTCTCTCATCATTCTCCTGCTGTGTCTGTGGCAGCTCATCACACCGGATAGCAATGACATCACTACTGTGCGCCTGCTGTGCTGAGATGTGAAGAGAGGCAGTGGAGACACTAAAGGTGGCTTTACACACTGCAACTTCGCAAACGACATCGCTGTAACGTCACCGGTTTTGTGACGTAATAGCGACCTCCCCAGCGACATTGCAGTGTGTGAAACACATCAGCGACCTGGCCCCTGCTGTGAAGTTGCTGATCGCTACAAATCGTTCAGGATCATTCTTTGGTCCTTTGTTTCCCGCTGTGCAGCATGATCGCTAGAAAGTCTCAGTGTGTAAAGGGGACTTAAATGTGCAGGCAGCAGGAGCCGGCTTCTGCGGACACAGGTAACGACGGTAAACATCGGGTAACCAAGAAGCCCTGTCCTTGGTTATCCGATATTTATCTTCGTTACCAGCCTCCGCCGCTCTCACTGTCAGTGCCGGCTCCTGCTCCTTGCACGTGTAGCAGAGTACACATCGGGTAATTAACCCCATGTGTGCTGTAACTAGGAGAGCAGAGAGCCAGCGCTAAGCAGTGTGCGCTGCTCCCTGCTCTCTGCACGTGTAGCTACAGCACACATCGGGTAATTAACCCGATGTGTACTGTAGCTAGGAGAGCAGGGAGCCAGCGCTAAGCAGTATGCTCTGCTCCCTGCTCTCTGCACGTGTAGCTGCGTGCGCTGGTAACCAAGGTAAATATCGGGTTGGTTACCTGATATTTACCTTAGTTACCAAGCGCAGCATCGCTTCAGTGCGTCGCTGCTGGCTGGGGGCTGGTCACTGGTTGCTGGTGAGATCTGCCTGTGTGACAGCTCACCAGCAACCCATGTAGCGATGCTCCAGCGATCCCTGCCAGGTCAGGTTGCTGGTGGGATCGCTGGAGCGTCTGACTGTGTGACCTCTCACCAGCAACCTCCTAGCAACTTACCAGCGATCCCTATCAGGTTGTATCGTTGTTGGGATCGCTGGTAAGTTGTTTAGTGTGACGGTACCTTAAAGGCCCCGTCACACACAGAGATAAATCTTTGGCAGATCTGTGGTTGCAGTGAAATCATGGACATATTGTTCCATTTGTACACAGCCACAAACCTGCCACTGATTGTCCACAATTTCACTGCAACCACAGATCTGCCGCAGATTTATCTCTGTGTGTAAAGTGGCCTTAAGGAGACTGGAGCAGCGGGGGAGCAAGGATAAGTGAATATGCATTTAATCATGGTGGCCAAAAAACTATTATGGTGCATTAAACTATATGGGGGTTGTGTGCTACTGCATAATGGTATTAGTGAACTGTATAATACTATATGGGGGCACCTAATACTATATGGAGGCTACATAATACTATATGGAAGAATATGGGGTGCATTATAATACATGGAGGACTATGTGCGTGCATTAAACTATATGCAGGATTATGGGGGTGCAATGTAATACATGGAGGACTATGCTATGGGAGTGCTGTATACTATATGGAGGACTATGTGATGCATTACAATATGGGATATTATATTGGGATATCGGAGTATGGGAAAACTGAGTGCTGAGGGAAAGAGCCCTGTGTCAGCATAATTATTCTGCACCCCGAAGGGATGGGGTCAAGGGATGGGGAACCCAGGTCTGAACTTTGCACCAGGGCCTATCAAACTCTAGTTATCCTACTGCTCATTACCTTAGGTTACAGTCTTGCTGCCAAGCTCACCCTTTGACGGTGAACAGCTTTTAGCCCAGGGATGGCAGGACTTGGTCCTGTGGCAATCTGCTTTAATAAACACATAGCAGTGTGTTATGCTGACCACACAGGACAATCTTTCTTGACCAAAAGTCAACGAGGTGAGGTGTTTCTAAGTGAAATATTTATTAATTTTATATTCTCTTCTGTGACCAATAGTTTTATTTTACCCCAGGATTAGAGGGGTATTGAGAAATACAGGAGTCCTCTGGATCTTCCATAAGTTTGAATTTCAAACATATCCACATTTCTACTATCCCAGCAAGATACAGTAAAGAAAATGCATAGGCTGGCCGTATATTTCATAACGCTGTTAACTCAACTATCAGCTATTTCTCCTAACTCGGCTAAGCATGCTTGTGTTCTCTATGTGAAAAGGGCAATAAGGCACTGCCAGACACCTCTGACATCAGCTTGTCCCAGGTGAGAAAAGTAGGATCATGCATGTTCAAAATCAACATGCTTGACCCTTCTTCCCATCAACATTAGCCATTGTAGGAGTGTCACATTTGTTGACTGGCCAGTCTCACCAAAATTGTCAGGTTGAATGAAATCCATTTATTGTGTATGGATGTCTAACACTTGAGGGTATGTTTTTGTGACTGCAAAATCTGTGGGCATATATGGGATTTTTTTTGTATGTGATGTTTTTACAACCCCCATTTAGATATATGGGAAGTCAGTTCTGAATTGCATATACCAAGTCTGTCATATGTGACCCAACAATCCTTTTCCCATCTCTGCCTCCTCCTTTAACCCTGTCTTCTGTTGCTGAGGGCTGAACACCTTAATAATCTCTGACAGACTTGTAACTATGTACAAGTTCTCTGTAGAACTCTGTGGTTGTTAGGCTGTATATACATAGCAACCAGTCTGTCAGACCTCAGACAGGATTGTTCACAGCAAGGCTGATGTAAAGCCTGCTTTACACGTTGCAATTTCGCATATGATATCGTATGCGATTTGCAACGTTCCCATCGTATGTGTGGCACGTTCAATTTGTTGAACGTGCCGCACAAACGATTAACCCCGTCACACGTACTTACCCGTCCATACGACCTCGATGTGGGCGGCGAACGTCCACTTCCTGGAGTGGGAGGGACGTTCGGCGTCACATCGACGTCACGCGGCAGCCGGCCAATAGAAGCGGAAGGGCGGAGATGAGCGGGACGTAAACATCCCACCCACCTCTTTCCTTCCACATTGCCGGCTGGAGCTGCGGGAGGCAGGTAAGATCTGTTCAATGTTCCCGGGGTGTCATACACTGCGATGTGTGCTGCCTCGGGAACATTGAACAACCCGACGTGCAATTCGTCAGGATTCAACGACGTGTATGCGATGAACGTTTTAACGTTCAATCGCAATCGCACGTACCTGTCACACACTACAATGTACCTTATGATACTGGATGTGCGTCACTTACGACCTGACCCCACCAACACATCGGAAGATATATTGTAGCATGTAAAGCAGGCTTTATGCTGCTGGGAAAGGGAAAAACATAATGGAAGTTGTCAAACCAATATATTTTTCATATTTTTTAATTTTCATCTAAAAATAGTCTTTGGCCAATTACCCCTTTGAGGCATTTTTGCTGTGTCTAAGGCATATTCAGTGAGTGGGATCAGGGCATAGATGGAGCGCGGCCTCCTAGAAAGTAGCTAGGGCTATGTAAATAAAAGATTAATCAATAAATCAACTCTTGGGAACATTTTGAAGGCTCCCAGGAAAGCAGTGCTTCCCTGCCTTTTCCATTAATATTATTTTTTAATATTATTATTATTTTTGTGCCATTTATTTCATGGCGCTTTACATGTGAAAAAGGGGTACACATAATAGGGACAGGTACAATAATCATAAACAATACAAGGCACAGACTGGTACAGGAGGAGAGAAGACCCTGCCCGCGGGGGCTCACAGTCTACAAGGGATGGGTGAAGGTACAGAAGGAGAGAGGACCCTGACTGTGATGGATCACAGTCTACAAGCGATAGGTGAGGATAAGGTGAGGGTAGAGATGGTCGTGTAGCACTATACCGGACTGAAGGTTACGGCAGGTTGTAGGCTTGTCAGAAGAGTTGGGTCTTCTGCTTCCTTTTAAAGCTTTTCAAGCTAGGTGAGGGTCTGATATGTTGTGGCAGAGCATACCAGAGTGTGAGCGAGAAATCTTGGATGTGATTGTGGGAAGAGGAAATGCAAGGGGAGTAGAGAAAGAGATCTTGTGAGCATAGGAGGTTACGTGCAGGTAGGTACCGGGAGACTAGGTCACAGATGTAGGGAGGATACAGGTTGTGGATGGCTTTGTATGTCATGGTTAGGGTTTTCAACTAGAGTTATTGGCAATGGGAATCCAATGAAGGAACTGGGAAAGAGTAGAGGTTGGGGAGTAGTGGGAGGACAGGTGGATTAGTTGGACAGCATAGTTTAGAATAGATTGTAGGGGGACAAGACTGTTAGAAGGTCGGCCACAGAGCAGGGGATTGCAATAGTCCAGATGGGAGATAAGAAGGGCATACGCTAGTGTTTTTGCAGCTTCTTCGGAATGGAATGTATGAATCAGGGAAATATTTTTTAATTGGAGACAGCAGGAGGTGAAGAGGGCTTGGATGTGTGGCTTGAAGGAGGGAGCAGAGTCTACATTACAATTGATGCTGAGCTTCTGAGATCATATTTACTGGGCAAGAAAGGGGCATGGATGACGCGAGGCCTGACAATTTACTTCAATGATGTGGAGATGCAATACCAGAGGTAGACTGTCCTCAAGGGTGATGCTGTTTTTATAGCAAAGCAACCATGATTGACTGTGGCAAAGGTATCTTACATGTCAGCAATCCAAGGCTTTTTATAGAATATGCAATATAGGCTAAGTATTAGAGATTATCTTTATAGTGAAGGAAATATCTGCTTTTAGCTTTCATTAGACTCTTTCGAGTAATATGTTATGAGCATGCCACTCAAAAAAATAAATATAAATATATATATATATATATATATATATATATATATATATTTATGCTGGCGGTGTCATTTGAGAATTTGAGACATTCTGATCTCCATCATTAACGATCCCCCCCCCTTTTTTTTTTCTCCGTCTTATTTTTCTCGCCTGTGATTTTGTGATGAAAAAAGAAATTGACTGGCTATTGATCTGTGAGAATAGAATCATCTTGTTAGCACATCCCCGCAGAAAGCTCCCTTTATTCTGCTTCCCTTTTTTTAACCTTCTTGAGGGACGTAATTTATAATGTACAATATATTAAGGAATAACTTGACTTTCCGTAATTACATTTCTTATATCAGTTTTCATTACATTTTTACCCAGCATGGGGTTACATTCTGAAACTTCAGAAGAAATAGCAGAGAAAAAAAAGCACAACCAGACGGAAGCAATCCTTAGGTTGTTACAGTCAATGGTGGGAACGTGGGCGAATCGAGGCAATATTTAGAGCTCCTTGCCTACTACACACATATATAGCGCCTTTATATTCCTTGGTGTTTTACAAACATTCTCATAACTGTTCAATTTGGAGCTCATAATTTAAATTCTCTATCAGTATTGGTCTGTTTACATGGACCTAACAGTGGCACTAAACGACCATCGATAGGTAAACCTTACGATCGGCAATCATTTACACAAGCAGACCGCAATGAATGATGCACATTGGCTGTCATGATCCTCGGTAGTGAGAGTCCTGCTTACACAGGACGATGCACCACCGAGAAGAATAATTATTTGCACTGCGTGGAAGATCATTTCAAGTATATCTATTAAGGGGGCTTTACATGCTACGACATCGCTAATGCGAACTCGTTGGGGTCACGGAATTGGTGACGCACATCCGGCCGCATTAGCGATGCCGTTGCGTGTGACACCGATGAGCGATTTTGCATCGTTGCAAAAACGTGCAAAATCGCTCATCAGTGACATGGGGGTCCATTCTCAAATATCGTTACTGCAGCAGTAACGAGGTTGTTCCTCGTTCCTGCGGCAGCACACATCGCTCCGTGTGACACCGCAGGAACGAGGAAGCTCTCCTTACCTGCCTCCCGGCCACTATGCAGAAGGAAGGAGGTGGGTGGGATGTTACGTCCCGCTCATCTCCGCCCCTCCGCTTTTATTGGGCGGCCACTTAGTGATGTTGCTGTGACGCCGCACGGACCGCCCCCTTAGAAAGGAGGCGGTTCGCCGGTCACAGCGACGTTGCCGGGCAGGTAAGTATGTATGACGGGTCTGGGCGATGTTGTGCGGCACGGGCAGCGATTTGCCCGTGTCGCGCAACAGATGGGGGCGGGTACCCACGCTAGCGATATCGGGACCGATATCGCAGTGTGTAAAGCCCGCTTTAGTGTACAGTATATGCAGCTTACAGGGAACATGTCATATTGTTTTTTATATTAAACTGCCCCCAATGTGTTTTAAATTATGCAATGTGCATCACTAACATGGTTTTAAAAGCAAAAACTTTCATGTAGTTATCTTAAAAAAATTACTTTTATATGTTTATGTGATGGCAGTACATACAGGTACCTTAGATCTTAGTCATAGGGGCGGTGCCTTTGCTGGGTTAAGTCACTGTCACGCAAGTTCAGGAAGGATTCTATTTTGAGCTTAGTCGCACCCCACCACTACTTCCCCTTTGCTAAGCTCCACCCATTATGGTCACACAGTTATGACATCACCACAGGTCCTGCACCACAATAAGAGATGAGTGAACCTGTCAAGGTTCGGTTCGTGTTCACTTACTTTCCCTCGTCAGCTCAACAAACATATACGAACACCATTGAATTCAATGTTAGGCAAAACTTATGTGTTAGTAAGGGCTAGAGCAGCTGTAGTTAGTGAGGGTTAGGGGGGCTGCAAAAGAAAAAAAGTAAGGCATAAAGCAGGAAAGTTATACTTTCCGAGTCTCGCACGCGGCTGTCACATTGCTTCTGGGTCCTTTCATTAACCCTCATACATATTCACTGCTTCCCCCGCCCACCAGCAGTCCCAGTGTCTCCGATTGGTTGCAATCAGACTACACCCAACTTGTGTGACAGCGTCTGTGATAGGTTGAAATCACACACTTTCGGGGTCTCCTAATGGAGGTAAAATAAATGAAAAAGAAAAATTGGCATATGGTCCCCGTATATTTATACCCAGCGCCCCACCCCACAGTGTGCTCATCTTGGCTGGGTATCAAAATACAAGGGACCCCCTTTTTTATTTAAATGAATAATTAAAAACCCGTGTGTGGTTTCCCTAATTTTGATATTCAGCCAAGATAAAGCCAACAGCTCGAGGATGGTATTCTCAGGCTGGGGAGGCCCAAGGTTATTGAGCCCACCCAGTCTAAAATAGCAGTCTGCAACCAACCAGACTTCTTGCATCCATTAGATGCGGCAATACTGGAACTTTTCCCAGCTCATCCCGATTTCCCTGGTGCAGTGGCAATCAGGGTAATATAAAGGGTTAATGACAGCTCATAGCTGCCACTAAGCCCTAGATTAGTAATGGCAGGCATCTTACTAATCTGTAAGTGAAAGAAATAAACACAAACACCCACAAAATTTGAACGAGAATACAAAAAACGCTCCCACTCTCACCCCTTTATTAACCCCCCAAAACACCCAGGTCCAATGTAATCCACATGAGGTCCCATGACGATCCCGGCTCTGCTACATACTGACTTTGTAGCACACTGGCACAGAACATGACCGTCCACTGCGACTGCAAGCAGAGACTGAATGAGCCGCAGCTGTGGGCGGTGATGTCACTGTGTTTTTGAGCAGTCACAGTTTGAGGTTCCCACAGTATTCCACCTGAGACCGCAGGTAAATTCACCTCAGGTGAACCATATTCCTGCACCAAATCTACATCTTCTGGCAAAAAACGCATCAAAATGCTATTCAGTATTGATACGATTTTTTTGCCAGGAGATGCAGATTTGGTGCAGGAATGTGTTGTATAAATTTCAGCACCATATCTGCATCTCTTGGTGAAGAAACACACAAAAATGATTTTGACGCTGATTCGGTGCAGTTTTCTGCCAGGAGATACAAATTTGGTGCTGAAATGTTTGGACCAGATTTATACACTATATTCCTGCACCAAATCTGCATCTCCTGGCAAAAAAATGCATCTAATCGTGATGCAATTTTGATGTGGTATTGATGCGATTTTTTTGCCAGGACTTGCAGCTCTGTCGACTGTGAATACTAGTAAAGTACTGTTATTCACAGGCACCCAGTAGGAACAGCACTCATCAGAGCTGCTGGGTCTCGCTAGTCAGCAGCTCTGATTATCATTGTAGTCAGTACCCGGTGCCTGTGCATAGTTGTACTGTTATTCACAGTCTCCGGAGCTGCAGTATAGGATCATGGACTATGATGGAACTTCGTAGAAACATTTTTATAATAAATTGGTGAACGAGGGATAGTGTGGGGGAGTCTTTATTCAAATCAGCTATTTTTGTGTGTCTCTTTTTTTTTTTCACTTACTGGGTTTGTAATGGAGGTGTCTGATAGGCACCTCTTCATTATTCGCCCCTGGGCTTGATGCCAACTTACATTACATAACTGACATCAACCCCCAAAAATATTTTACACAGAAAGGCAAAATATTCAGCGGATGTCAGGCGTTTTTTGGTTAAAAAATAATTCTTTTATTCCTTACATTAAACGTTCATCATAGATGGTATCCAGCAGATAAACGGTATTACATCAGATTACATCCAACGCGTTTTGACACATTACTATGTCATAAAGTCTTATTTATGGATGTTCTTAGAACTAACTAATAGCTTTAAATACCTTACAAGAAGCCCCATAGTGCATCAGGTTTAAGGTTTCCACACCCAATGAAAACACCTGTGCATTCAATAAAATGTCCATTACGAACAAAGTTACAAATCTTTATATAAAAGAAAAAATATTGTACCAATTGTCACTGCACAAGGGCAATCGGGAAGAGATGGGCAAAGAGCCAGAATTAGTGCATCTAATGGATGGAAATTCTGGGGCCACTAAGGGCTGGTATTTTTAGGTTGGGTAGGGGCCGATATCCATGGACCTTCTCAACCTGATAATATCAGTCCCCAGCTGTCTGCTTTACCTTGTCTGGCTATTAAAAATGGGGAGGGGAGACCACCTCATTTTTTAATTAATTCTTAATTTGCAGCAGTGACCTGGGACTCAGAAATGCATTCAGGCATCTTCACCATGCTGTTACCATTCCCTATGAGCGCTGTTTCCATCTATTTCAGTGATTTTCCTGCCCCCACCCAACCATCCTGGGAGATCTTCTGAAAAAATGCTCTCATTCCCCATTGACTATATTATTCTCATTACTTGATTCGAGCCTGTCCAAGCGTCCAACCTGCTTAATTAGAGTAATGAGCACTCTAGCATTTTAGTGCTCGCTCACCACTACATATTAGTAAATGGCATTCACCTGTGTATAGTTTATTCTCATTAAAGATAGAGCTTTGTTTGAGAACATTAGGCATCAAAAAACATCAAGAAAACAGGAAACACACCAGACAAGTTGAGGATAAAGTTGTGGAGAAGAGTAAAGCAGGGTTAGGTTATAAAAAAAGTTCATGCTCTGAACATCTCACAGAGCAATATGTTATTCATCATCCAAAAATGGAAGAAGTATGGCACGACTGCAAACCTACCGAGACCTGGCCATCAATCTAAACTGACATGCCAAGCAAGGAGAGCACTAATTAGTGAAGCAGCCAAGAGGACCATGTAGGAACTGCAGAGATCCACAGCATTACAAGTGATAAAATCTGTCCATCAAGGTTTGCACATTTGGCGATAGCCTATTTCCTTACTTTAGTATTCCCCCAGTGTAAATGTACTAACCTGATAAAGCACCGGTTGTTATTATATTTTATTTCTGACACATTTCTTCCATACAGACATTGAGAATACAGGCGAGCTTGGCCAAATATAGCATGCATACATAGGAGGTAGAGATGAGAAAATTAATCTACAGGGGATCAAATTCATGTATTTCCTGAAATGTACAGTTTCACGCGAGTTTGAACATTTTGAAATTCAATTCGTGATTCGTAGGAAAAAATAATTACCCATCACTATTATCCATACAGTTGAAGCATCAGAAAGCTGACGTCATTTTGCGTTGCCATGCAGGCCACACACATAATTCACTGCAGCTATGACATCTTATGGACTATCATACCTTGTATAGTGGTGGTCAGTACCTGGGCCATCAAAAATCAGCAGTTACGGCAGAGTCGTTTTCTATCTCAAGTCACTAGTAAGTCTCTTCTGTAGAGTGTAAGTTCTTGTGGTAAGCAAGAGTCATCTCTCTCTTGTAGAATGTTAACTCCTATGGTCAGTGGGGTCCTCTCTCTGGTGTAGAGTGTAAGTTCTTATGGTCAATTGGGTCCTCTCTCTCTCTCCTATAGAGTGTAATCTCTTATGGTCAGCAGGGTCCTCTCAATTCTATAGAGGATAATTGCTTAGGGTCAGTGGCGGTCCTCTCTCTCCTATAGAGTGTAAGTTCTTATGGTCAGTGGCGGTCCTCTCCTATAGAGTGTAAGTTCTTATCGTCAGCGGCGGTCCTCTCTCTCCTATAGAGTGTAAGTTCTTATGGTCAGTGAGGTCCTCTCTCTACTGTAGAGTGTAAGCTGTTATGGTCACCAGTGTCCTTTCACTCCTATAAAATGTAAGTTCTTATGGTCAGCGGGGTCACCTCTCCCTCTTCTGTAGAGTGTAAGGTCATATGGTCAGTGGGGTCCTCTCTCTTATAGAGTGTAAGCTCTTATGGTCAATGTGGCTCCTCTCTCTCTGATAGAGTTTGTTTTCTTTTGTCAGCGGTCAACGCTCTCTGGGCGATCTCTCACTATATTTCCCTGTCACTTATGAGTACAGTAGATGACATAGTAGAGGGGAAAATAAAACTACACCCACCGGTAGTCACCGGTAATTGTAATTGTAACATTTTACTACCTTATCTTGTTCACGTGGTGTGTAGCATGGTCAGACACATATTGTTTTTTATTTATGAAGGAGGAACCCTGAAATTCACAAAGCCTATGCGAACAATGTAAGACATGCCAAAAATTAGAAAAAAGAGTGACTTTGATACACCCTGTATTAGACATAAAGAAGGGCCTCATACACATTCTGTTGAAATTGTTAGGTAGAGAGATTCCTAGAGGCACTTTGCACACTACAACATCACAGGTGCAATGTCGGTGGGGTCAAATTGAAAGTGACGCACATCCGGCGTCGCATGCAATATCGTAGTGTGTAAATCCTTTATGATACGATTAACGAGCGCAAAAGCGTCGTAATCGTATCATCGGTGTAATGTCGGTCATTTCCATAATTTTGGAAGGACCGATGTTACGATGTTGTTCCTCGTTCCTGCGGCAGCACACATCACTGTGTGTGAAGCCGCAGGAGCGAGGAACATCTCCTACCTGCGTCCTGCGGCTCATGCCGGCTATGCGGAAGGACGGAGGTGGGCGGGATGTTTATGTCAAGCTCATCTCCGCCCCTCCGCTTCTATTGGCCGCCTGCCGTGTGACGTCGCTATGACACCGCATGACCCGCCCCTTAATAAGGAGGCGGGTCGCCGGCCAGATCGACGTCGCAGGGCAGGTGAGTGCATGTGAAGCTGTCGTAGCGATAATGTTCACTACGGCAGCTATCACAAGATATCGCAGCTGCGACGGGGGCGGGAACTATCGTGCTCGGCATCGCAAGCATCGGCTTGCGATGTCGTAGTGTGCAAAGTGCCCCTTAGACTCATGTGTATCATCCATATGCTATCTATGTACCTTCCATGTGTACGTGTCTCCGGTACATGTGCTATCCATGTGACATCTGTGTGAATAATAAAACATGACACTGAAATGAATGCTTTTATATGTGTTAAAGATGTACAAATATAGATAGATGATAGATAGACAGACAGACAGGCAGATGGATAGATAGATTCATAGATGAATAGATAGATAATAGACAGAGGGATCTCCATGCAAGTGGCACAACACAGTGGGAAATCCAGGGAAGCAATACAATGGAAGGCACTGATGCTAATGAAAAGGCAGTGGGGTCACCTCCTATCACTCACCTGAGGCCAATCGTTGCTCTCCCAAACATCCCTAGATGGGTCCTTTCCATCATGCGTCATCACGTGCCTATCCCCTTGCTGGCCTTGAACTCACCCTGACTAGTAAAGGCCAGTGAGGCGCTAGTGTTGCCATTGCAATAAGACAACATGAGGAAAGTAGGACAAACAGGTGGGAGAGCAGTGAATATTCATTCTCTTTAATAGCAGCACACATGACTGCAGCTGCTGGGCAATCATATCTGGCAACTATTAAAGAGAATGAATATTCACTGCTCTTCACCCCCATAATGCTGGCCATGAATAGCAGCAAATATGCCGGCAGCTGACGTTGATGTAAGTGGGCGTACATGGCAGTGAAATCATGTGCTGCTTACATGCTGAAGTCAGTTGTTGGCAACAGAAGAGGACACTGCTCACCAGGGTAGTGGAGGGAGAGTGAGTATAAGGTAATTGTTTATTTTTTTACTGTGTGAGGCTTTATGGGGTCATATATACTACGATGAGCCAATATATGCCAGGATGGGCCCATATATACCAGGATGGGCTCATGATGAGGGCCATACAGTATGTACCAGAATGAGGCCATTTATACCAGGATGGGTCCAGGATGAGGGCCATACATACCAAAATGGGCCCATATCTACTAGAATGGGTATATACATGATGCAAGCAAAATTTCGAAGGTAGAGAGGCACACAGTGCACAGTTGAATTTTCCCCATGTAAATTAAATCCACTTCCATCCCCCACATTTTATTCACAAGTTATAAAAATAACAATAATGTTCCCCTGCCCTTAGATAAAGATTGCCACTGCAAATCCTGCTTCTGTGTGTTTATACCACTCACTATTTCATGGTCTGTAATCACTGATGAATGACTGCAGACTAATCAAGTAAATAGACACCCTTTAAAAGGGAACCTGTCAAGTAAAAAAAAAACACACTAATAACATGTATATATGGTGTTATTCTGCAGCTTAACAGTGTCAGGGCACAGCAGACGGCCATATAACATGGACGATAATTGCATCGCAATGCTGGGGATGGCTGGTGGCTCTCCTGACCTGAGCTTGACAGCTGCATAGCAATAAACCCTGTGATGCTCGGATCAGGAGAGCTGCCAGCCAGTCAGCGCATTGCATTGCAATCGTCGTCCATGTAATACGGCCCTGTAACTGCACCTTTAGGAAGGTCTCGACTGCTGAAAATGTAGTTCATGGGGAAAAATGAACATTATTCTTCCTGGGAGCTGCCAGCTGTCAGTCATACAGGTGTGTAAAAAACATCTACAGATGCCATTCACAGCACTATGAGTGGTGGCAGTAAGCTTGCCTCAGTACTTTGACAGTTCCCAGTGCAGTGCATCAGTGCAGAGCCATCTGTCAGGACATCTTTAGACGCTAAGTTAAGTTTTGGGGATTTTTTCTGAATATTTGTCCTGTGTGTTGGTAAAGGAGATGGAAATAAATGAGATTTCTTCCTCAACTTAATGACAATTGTCTCATCAATTGTCCCTCTAAGCCTTCTCAATCACAGACTGGCAGTTCATGTAATACTCACCTACCGGGTATCCAGCAGTGCTGAGCAGACGGTTTTATTATCAGTGAGGAGGTTCATGTCCAGTCAAGCCTGATTAATCTGTTCCAAGCCCCGAATGATCCCAAATATAACAAATAACAGCTACACCTGTTTATCGAGTCACTTCATTTCCCTTCTCCTGTTTCTTTTTGAAAAGGGGTATTAATTAAGATAGTAAACAAGCAAGTTCCCATTCTTAGCAGCGCTGCAGGCAACGAAGAGATAACCCAGCTCTTGAGAAGAGGGATTTTCAGTTAATTTATGGAATTGACTGTCACTTCTAGGGCAAAGGAGCTGACGGGAAACTCAACGTAGAGAGGCTTTGTGTGATTACTTGACTTTAGCAGAATCTATCAAAATTTGGTGGCCATTCATGAGGTTTTAGGGTGATTGCTTTCTGAAAAAAGGCTGCCATAATAATATAATGGGCATCCTTCCCTTTAGCCCCTATTTCGTGCCACACGAATGCCACTTGTGATATAAATTCAGAACCATCCGCAATCTTCTCTGATTAGAAACTATACATGGATGTGTTGGGTCTTCTACGGAACGAAGCATGGTTTAACTGACCAAAGACTAATGTTTTTTTTCTCCGAATAGAAGTAATAATCCAATGTTTTTTTGGGGATTAGTTTCGATGATTGGTTTAGACATTTAGATATGATTTCTTACAAATAATGTCTTGTACTATTGCTATGGTATTGTATGCAGCTATCATTTCTTTGCAAAACCAATTATATCTCATGGTCTGCTGTTTTTTTTTTTCAGGATGCTTCAATATAAAAAATTGTAGTCGACTACAATGTTCAATAATGTAAAAATAAAATATAGCGGTTAAAAGGTTAAAATTACTGGAAGAGACAGTAAACGCAAATAGGGTCTTCTCCTAAAACACTGTCAAAGGTGTTATAAGGGTAGACTCATCTGGTGTGGTTGTGAGAGTCACAATCACTGTAATGGCGTAAATACGACTGCAGCGGAACCTACATGGAGATGCAGGTAAAATTTGGAGAAAGTTCTATATTTTTTATTTTTGCAGTTCAAATTTGGAAAGAAAAGGGTTAATAGACCACGCTGCCGTAGAAAAGAGGATCCATGTAAAAGGAATGATTTAATCTCTCTACGCGTTTCAAAGCTTTATGGCTTCTTCCTCAGGACAAATCATATATCTATTGGGAATATGATTTGTCCTGAGGAAGAAGCCATAAAGCTTTGACATGCGTAGACAAATAAAATCATTCCTTCTACATGGATCCTATTAACCCTTTTCTCTCCAAATTTGAACTGAAAAAATAAAACATAGACATGGCAGCACATGTGAACGCCAATCTATACTGAATGTATAGACAATTGGCATTGTTGGGTCATTTGTAAGGATGAGTGGACCCATGGACTTCAGGTTTGCTTGGTTCAGATTCACTGTAGTTAAAAGTTTGGTGTGGTATCTGAACTTGATCCGATCTTGACTCTGGACGCTATAGAAGTCAATGGTGGACCTGAACTTTGGTGCTGTAAAATTAAAATGGCTGTAAAAAGGTCATACTAAGGATGACGGGGCTGCAAAAGGAGTCAAAAAGGGGGTAAGACCAGGACATTTGCCCTAGAAACAAATATGGATAGGGAAATGACTTAAAGGGAATCTGTCAGGTCCAATATGCACCCAGAACCAGAGGCAGTTCTGGGTGCATATTTCTAATCTCTGCCTAACTGTGCCAGCATATACTAGCATACTTAAACAGATATTTACACCCAGCTTCATAGACCACATGATCAGAAGTGTCGGGATTTTTTATGATGCGCACTGAGATTAAATCCGGTGTCTGAAGTGGTGACAACGGACATAGGTACGCGTTGTGATGACATGGACACCCAATGCCTCTCATGGGTTAAAGTTTCTTAACATTCAGCCAGACGCATTGTTCTTATGTGTGCTAAGTCATGTTTGCTTAGCTATTGTTTCTCCAGATCCTTCCAGTAATCATTGTATTGTAGTTGTGTATTGCTAATGTAATTACCTTAGTAGTCATTGTCTAGTCTGTGCATTCTAGACTACATGTATACCCTCAGTCTTTCTGTAGACATCATTTGGATGAACATTGTCCATGCAGCTTGAGGTTCATCCAACGGGAGAGGCGATCTTGTTCAACCAATCGATGAGGACGCAGTGTATCCAAGTGGAAGGCTGTGGCTATAAAAGGGATTTCTTTAAGCCACCAGGTGGTTGTTGATGGATGCTGATGGATCCAGTCTAAGCTCTTCGGAGCTGACTAGAGGATCAGGATACCTTGTGGCTTCAATCTAGGGACTCCGGTTCCGGTTGGAGACCATATCCACAGTCTAGGGATTTCGACTCCGGCGGCCAGGATTATATCATCATACCAGGACTACCTAAGGAGGACACTCAGGTTGGGACAGTTCAGTCACCTGTTACAGACTTTGCAGACCTCAGACAGCTTCCTAAATCTGGCATTATTCCTTTCTCGGTGGGTGCCCGGCAAAAGCGGGGTGCTGCTGGATTGGAGTAAGTGGCCCTTGAAGCTCTGAGGAATGGACATTCTAAATCCCTGGTGAGCCAGCGGAAGGGTGAGACTCTGTTGCCTGATACATGTGTGTTTTGCTGGTTATGTGTTATGTGCCGTTAATTGTTTGGGGATCCAATAAAGTCTAATTGTTGTGGTTCCCTCACCCTGTGTTGTCTGAGTAGTGTTACGCCCACGGTTAAGGAGGCCGGCGTTCAGTTGGGATGAGCCCTGAGCCACGCTGTCTTTCTAAAGGTGGCGGGTTTTAGTGGACGAGAGCACCCACTGAGCCCCGTGTCTCCACACGCGTGTCTATGCCGATGACGCTCTTCATTGAATAGCATGTTAGCATGCCCACAGGCACGTGCTAACATGCTAAGAGGGTGGAATGAGTGCAGGAACTAACACCTTTATGACTAATACCTGCGCTTATTAGCATATCATAAAGGATATTTAGAAATACTTTTTCAAAAGACCTCTTTATGTATACTACTAGATACAGGGACAGTTAGGCAAGGATTAGAAATATGTATCCAGAACTTCTCGTGGTTCTGGGTGCATATTGGACCTGACAGGGTCAATTTAAAGGTGTTCAGTTTACATAGTCATAATTAATTAGAATGTAAATTAATAAACTAAAAATTTAACAGTCCCATGCAGACCCCATTTTCAGAGCTTACCCATAGAGCCAACATTTTAAGAGTGCTGCCACTGAGCCTGCTTTCAGAGTTCCACCAGAGTTAACATTTTAAAAGTTCTACTACAGAACCTGTATTCAGAGTTTTCCCACAATGCCATAATTTTAAGAGTGCTGCCAAAGAGCCTGTTTTCAGTGTTGAACTACATGGACCTAGGTCTTTTTTCAACCTAAGTAACTATGTAACACATAACCCCTTAAAAATAACATAGAATAATAATAATAATAATAATAATAATCTTGAATCTGGAGGTGGAGGTTCAAGTGGAGGAGGAGGTTGAAGTTGGAGGAGGTGGAGGTGGACGTGGCGGTCTAAGTGAAAGAGGCAAAGGAGGTAGCCAACATTGTTTTTGTTCTAATTGAATTTTATTTGGGAAGGCCCCAAACATTGGGAATGGCAAATAGAATGAACAATCTGCAGGGGAATACTACAATGGCTGAGTGCGGCTTCTCGGCTGTTAAACTTCTCTAGTCAGCTAAAGATATGAATAAGTCTTGTGGGATCCATGCCTGGTTCATTTTAATTATATGGAAAGAAGGTATGCACACCAGTGACTATGCAAGGGGAATATATGAAAAGCAGAAACTGCTGTGTGAATACTGACATGAAAAATCCAATAGCTATATGTAAGAATGAAGGTATGAAAAATGGAATCTGCATTACTGCCATGAAGATATGAATAAAGAGAAATGTAGCTATTGAATTGATCAATGCAACAGAGCCCCAACACTACGCCAAAGTATTTCTCTACGTTGGGGTCCCTAGCTAGAGTGTGTCCTCTCATGCAGTTAAAAAACTTACCGTGTATGGGAAGCTGAGACCCAGGCTATATATGCGTATAATGTGGACTGGCTTGGGTGGGGCCGGATTCACAAACGAAAGACTACAAATTAATCAAAAATAACATCTGGAACACCAATTCTGAGTCTGAACTGGGTACAAAAAACCTAAAAAATCTACACTATATGGAGAGAAGGTATGCACACCAGTGACTATGTAAGGGGAATATATGAAAAGCAGAAACTGCTGTGTGAATACTGACATGAAAAATCCAATAGCTATATGTAAGAATGAAAGTATGAAAAATGAGCCCCAACAGAGCCCCAACACTACGCCAAAGGACTCTGTTGCATTGATCAATTCAATAGCTAAATTTCTCTTTATTCATATGTTCATGGCAGTAATGCAGATTCCATTTTTCATACCTTCATTCTTACATATAGCTATTGGATTTTTCATGTCAGTATTCACACAGCAGTTTCTGATTTTCATATATTCCCCTTACATAGTCACTGGTGTGCATACCTTCTCTCCATATAGAGTAGATTTTTTAGGTTTTTTGCACCGAGTTCAGACTCACTATGGTGTTCCAGACGTTATTTTTGATTAATTTGTAGTCTTTCGTTTGTGAACCCGGCCCCACCACACCTATCGCCAGTCCACATTATACGCATATATAGCCTGGGTCTCAGCTTTCCATACACAGTAAGTTTTTTAACTGCATGAGAGGACACACACTAGCTAGGGACCCCAACATAGAGAAATAATTTGGCGTAGTGTTGGGGCTCTATTGCATTGATCAATTCAATAGCTAAAATTCTTTTTATTCATATGTTCATGGCAGTAATGCAGATTCCATTTTTCATACCTTCATTCTTACATATAGCTATTGGATTTTTCATGTCAGTATTCACACAGCAGTTTCTGCTTTTCATATATTCTCCTTACATAGTCACTGGTGTGCATACCTTCTCTCCATATAGTGTAGATTTTTTAGGTTTTTTGCACCCAGTTCAGACTCAGTATGGTGTTCCAGACGCTATTTTTGATTAATTGGTTCATTTTAATATCTGTCAGCTTGCCTACGTTGACTGTAGACAGGCGGATGTGCCTGTCTGTGATCACACCCCCTGCCCTGCTAAACACACGTCCAACAGTACACTTGCCACAGGGCAAGACAGCACCTCCAAAGTGTAAAGGGCAAGCTCAGGCCTAGTGTCCAATTTGGGGACCAAAAAGTTAAATGGGGCAGACCCATCACTCAGTATGTAAAGGCATGGGAACACATACTCTTCCACCATGTTGTTGAAACGCTGCCTCTGGCTAATATGGATTGTATCTAAACATACAAGGTCTATCTCTATATATGTCTCGGGGTGAATTAGACAATTTAACACAAAGTCTCCAGGAAGATGACTCAAATACCCAGAAGAATATGCTCATGTGTGCTAGGCTGCCCAGAAGCAATGACAAGCTGTCCTTGGTAGGAGGTGTATCGTCAGTGTCCTCTCTACCCTCTCAGCCATGCTCCAGTGATGCCCGTGAGCTGCTGTGGGTGCCTGCGAGTTGCTGTGGTTACTCCTCCACTTCATCTTTGCCCTCAAAAACTGCCCCCTGGCTGGACAGTTTTGTACCTGTCTGCTGTTGGTACAGAAAGCCACTCTCCGAGCCATGTGAGGACAACTGGCATGATAATTGCAGGCACTGCAGGATTTTAATCCATTACGGCGTAATATGTTACTAATGGTTTTATTGGTGACAGTGGTCCCGGATGCCTTGAGATCATTTACAAGTTCCCCCCATGTACTTTTAGGCTGATCTCTCACCTTCCTCATGATCCTGGATACCTCCTGAGGTGAGATTTTACATGGAGCCCCGGATCGATGTTGATTGACACTCATTTTGTATTTCTTCCATTTTCTTACTATTGCACCAACAGTTGTCTCCTTCTCCCCCAGCGTCTTACTTATGGCTTTGTAGCCTATTCCAGCTTCGTACAGGTCTATGATCTTGTCCCTGACATCCTTGCAAAGCTCTTTGGTCTTGCCCATGATTAATTGAGTCTGTGGACAGGAGTCTTTTATTCAGGTGACAATGTGAGACAGCTGTCTTTAATGCAGGTAACCAGTTGTTTAGGAGCGTCTAATTGTCTGTAGGAGCCAGAACGCTTAATGGTTGGTAGGGGCTCAAATAATTATTACTGTCTGCAAAATACAAATAAATTTATATAATTTATACAATGTGATTTTCTGGATTTTATTTTGGATATTCTATCTCTCATTGTTAAAATTAACCCTTATAATTATAGACTGTTTATGTCTTTGTCAGTGGGGAAACTTATAAAATCAGCAAGGGATCAAATACTTATTTCCTTCACTATATGTAAGTCAACAGGTGAAATAGCACAGAAGTCTAGTGACGGGAGTGGCGGTTCTTCAGATAAACAGAAAATAAGACCCATTTTTGTCTAATCGAAGACAAACCCTTTGACCAGAGAGATCAAATGGATTTTGAAGACAGATCCCATAACTTCCTCATGTTCTCGTTTTACTGATCCTGTACTTGACTTGCGAGTTAGTTTACTCTTTCTGTACATCAGACCTTCCACCTGAAAGAAACGTTTAAATAGGAAAGAAAACATGTTGCGACATTTTTTTCTTGATAAATCCTATAAACACTTCATCAGACGACATTGTGTATAGAGACGGGTAAAAAAGAAATAGATGTACAATATCTAAAAGCATTGCGAAGTCTACAATAGTTGGAAAATGTTTGAAATTATTAATTCTATGTCTCAGCTGTTGTTGAAATAACTAATATTTCCTTTACAATATGGTTCTGTTCAATTACTTTATATTACTCCTGGTATAATAGATGTCCTTGGCTAAAAGCACAGGTTGTAAAGGTTATGGCCTTGTTTATTGTTCCTTTACTCCTTGGGAAGGTAATGAAAGAAAAGTTACCCGGGTTCTGGCATTCAAAGTTATTTTTTATTTTCGCCTTTATGAAATTGATTAAACTTGAGATTTCTTAAAGGGAATGTCACTTGTATACATGTATTCCAGCATACTGCACTATGACGAGAATCACATTTTATATTCCCATAAGTAATAACAAAAACTATAGATATTTGATATATCTATTAGGAAAACCTATGCAAATTTATAGCCCCATCATATGAAAATGTATACCACAGGGATGTAAGTAAAGGGGACAGACAATCCCATATATTTATATACAGGGCTAGGCAAGGGAACTAAAATGTTGCCCTTAGGCTCAAAAACTCCTCTGTTACATAGCAAGACACTAGGGGCACATGGTAAATTGGGAGGGGGGGGGGGACGTCTTGCTCATTTGCATTGCAATTTCCATATGGCACATGAGCTTTAAAGGGGTATCAACATGGCAGGTGATAAATGATAGATCTTGGGGGAAGCTTATGTTGGGAATACCACTATTCAGTACATAAGGGTCTTGAGTCCCTGTTCCCCCTCATTGAACTCCTTGGATGGATGTTACACACCTGTCTCAGATCCGAGTGTTTGCTCCCCTCACTATGGTCTCTTGAACTCTGTTTTGCTCCATGTCAGGCTTTGCTTGTATAGGTAAGGATGGTTGACCTTAGGGAGATCAACATCCAGCACCGCGGAGCACCATTACGTGTTTCTCAACGCAGTGATTCTAGAGCAATGCCCCCTGGGAAATATGCAAAACAAGGAAATCGCGAAGACACCATCACATGTTTCTCAACGCTGGCAGGTATCTAGCCAGGTCTTTCACTGGGAAGGAAAAACCACGGGAAGGGCAGTCTCCAGTCAAGGAAACCACCTATGCCAAAACAAGGTATTTATCCACAGACAGCTGTTTCGGGGTATTTGCCCCTCATCAGTGTGGAGTAGGAAGCTAGCTAGTGGGAGCAATGCCTCGTAGAAGACTATATAGGTAAGGATGGTTGACCTTAGGGAGATCAACATCCAGCACCGCGGAGCACCATCACGTGTTTTCTCAACGCAGTGATTCTAGAGCAATGCCCCCTGGGAAATATGCAAAACAAGGAAGCCGCGGAGACACCATCACATGTTTCTCAATGCTGGCAGGTAACTAGGCATTGCTTGTGGCCTGCAGTGCTCTTATACAATAGTCTGCCTGAGCTTATATAAGACTGACCAAGACACATTCCTGGGTCTTGGTATTAAGACTTCCAGTGCACCAGTCCAGTGTGCCTTTCGATTTCAGTACCTTTACTATCAGTCTCCTGTCTGCCTGCGGCTTCCTGTAACTCTGCTACTGATCTCCTGTATGCGGCATCCAGTACCTCTGCTACTGGTCTACTGTCTGCCTGCAGCTTCCAGTACATCTGCTACTGATCTCCTGTCTGCGGCTTCCAGTTCCTCTGCTACTGGTCTACTGTCTGCCTGCAGCTTCCAGTACCTCTGCTACTGGTCTACTGTCTGCCTGCAGCTTCCAGTACCTCTGCTACTGGTCTACTGTCTGCCTGCAGCTTCCAGTACCTTTGCTACTATGCTCCTGTCTGCCTGTGGCTTTCAGTGCATCTGCTACCGGTCTCATGTATGCCTGTGCCTTCCAGTACCTCAGCTACTGGTCTCCTGTCTACCTGGAGCTTCCAGTACTTTAGCTACATGTCTCATGTCTGCCTGCAGCTTCCAGTACCTCTGCTACTTGTCTTCTGTCTCTGCGGCTTCCAGTACCTCTGCTACTTGTCTCATGTCTCCCTGTGGCTTCCAGTACGTCTGCTACCTGGTTCCCAGTTTTCAATACCTTTACTACCCATTACCCATGTGCCTTATCCATCTGCTGCACCGATGCCCGTGGCTTGTGTGACCACCCGAACCTTGGGCTTGGAGGATCCACCTCACTAGGTGAGCCTAAACAATAGGGAGGTGGTTAAACATGGGAAGCACATCTTTATATCATGCCTATTGGTAAGACAGAAGTGGATAAAATCTGTTCTCAGGTATCTCCCTGTTGACTTTGAATGTAACGGCACTATGCACACTTGTTCGCTGCTCCATTGAACGTTCTCTTGACTATGGTAACAAAATGAGGAGGAAAGTGATTGGTGGGCATCCCAGCCAGCTTGTTCCTTAGCAATCAGACTTTTTAGATATCCTGTGGCTAGGTGATAGATCTCTTTCATGGTACAAACCCTTTGTATTACTTTAGGTTTGGAAATTTCCCAACATCTGATCCTACATTAAAAATGTGAAAATAGAACTTAATTGAATACCGAAGTGGGCACATAAATTAAAGCACAAACATATGTATCATTATGTATCCTTATCATTTCCAGTCCAGTGAACTTGAAACTCCAGGTAGTAAGAAGCTAATCCCCTTTGTTTTGTTTTTTTAAATTGATAGTTTCTTTTCTCTCTATTAGCATATCTAATGCTGAAGGAGAAGGAAAAAACACCGGGACACTCAAGTGGAAAAAAGATTTTCTGGCTCGTGGCTCTCAGTAAAGTTGAGTGAGTATGATGCCAAAAATATTATTTCTTCCCTTCTCTTGGAAGAAACTTGGAGTCAGGAATATAGTTACCTTAATATGTTTTGAGCTATATTATCTAGAATTGCCTCATATGTGTCATCTACAACTGTCACGGCTCCGCTGTGTGGAGCATTTTGGATTTGAAAATACTCTACTATGTGTCTTGTGCACTTGCTGACAGGTTGTATTTCAGCACTATGGACTACTTTGGCTTTGGGAAGTGCATTCACAGATGCGCCTTGTTCCTCTTGATTGCGCTGTTTATTTAATGGGCTTGCTCTGTCTGAACTTCACTAGTCGTACTTCCTGTTTGTCAGTGTGCTCCCGGCTCCTGCCTGGTGTAAGTGTTCTGATCTTGGCTTCTGACCTCGGACCTCTTCTTGACCATGTTTCTCTGTCTGATCCCTGAATCTTATACATTACCTTCTGGCTTCTGACCTCTGCCTGACCACATGTCTGTCTGCTGCATGAACCTTATACATTACCTCCTAGCTTTTGACCTCGGACCTCTTCCTGACCACGTCTCTGTCTGCTCCCTTAACCGTATACATTACCTCCTGGCTTATGATCCTGGCCTGTCTGACTACCCTTCTATTCATATTGCTTGTAGTGTCTATCATCACAACAACAATAACACAAACAAAAACATAGAAAATATGTTTTTTGGGGGGTTAGCCCGATTAACCTGATGCTTTGACTCTTATTATTCCGCTGTGATCCTCGGGGGTAACTGGCTTTATTGTACAATTTTCCTGCAGCTCTTCCAGAGGAAAAATGAGGTATTACATGGTATCCATGGATAAAGGTGAGAATAAAGGATGACCGCACTCTGTCCGCTGTGAAGGATTTTCTTTTATTCAAACACGTGCATAGTAGAAAGCCGGAGGCACACTGTGAGCTGGCTCCTCAAGACTGGACGACGGCCGTTTCGCCCACAAATTGGGCTTCCACGGGTCCACATGTGGAGCTACGGCAACACCCCTTTTAAAGGAGTGCTCACAGGTTGCCAGAGGCCACATAAAAAAAAACAACAACAGGAGATTTGTATGTATAACAGTGAATATAAAATGTAAACATATGTCACTTTACATGAACCAGTTTACAAAATTTACATAAATAACAAACAATGTATAGACACCAGAAGTATTAGAAAAACAAAAATATAAAAAAAAAAAAAAAAATGTATCACAGGAATATAGCCAGATCCACACGGTCGTTTAACCCTTGTGGGCCTTGTGCCCCATAATTAATGATCAATCTAGCCTCTTCTTGCAGTAATAATTTATGCAGGTCGCCCCCCTTAGAAGGGAGAGAGACTCTCTTGAGGCCGGCAAAACGTAAAACGTTAGGATTACTGTCATGACATTCCTGGATATGTGTGATTAATCTGGGGGAACCTTTCCCTGATGTTATTGAACCATAATGCTCCCTGAATCGTATATATAAACACCTGATAGTTTTGCCTATGTAGAACCTGCCACAAGGGCAGAGAACTACATAGACCACAAACTTGGTTTTGCATGAAATAAATTGGTGGACAGTGTGCAAATGCGAGCCCACCTGTAAAGACCGACCAGTTAAATGTAAATTACAAAAATGGCATTGACCACACCGGTAATTCCCCGGTGGGCAGCATCTATTCAGCCATGTTGCTGGACTAGTAAGTCTGTTCTTCACAAGTTTGTCTCGCAAATTACCGCATCGTCTGAACGACACCAAAGGATTGGAACCTGTTCTTTCAGACAAGGCGGGATCACTTTTTAAAATGTGCCAATTTCTGCAAAGAGCATTCCTAATAGCATGCTCCATGGGTCCAAATTTGAAGCTGACGACAAATCTATCCACAACCTCCATGCTTTTTTTGGTGCGATTTTTTTGGGCAGCAGTGGTGCTATCGGATCTGGCTCTCTCACAGGCCGAATCAACTAGTTTTTTTGGGTAACCTCTTTGTTGCAATCTAGTTTTCAACTCCTGAGACTGTTGAAAACAAGATTCCTCTGAACTATTTGCCCTTCGTACTCTCAGGAATTGACTATAGGGCAAACCTGTCTTAGTGTGGAGTGGGTGGGCACTCTGATAGTATAACAGGGAATTTGACGATGTCGGTTTTCTGAACAATCGTGTCTGAATGTCTCCATCTTTAATGGAAACCTCAATATCCAAAAAATTGAGGATATCGCCACCAAACGAAAGCAAATACATTTTTTCTGATACTAACCCTTTTCTGAAATACATCCGCCATTTTCTGAGGTATGTGGACGACATATTCATAGTGTGGGCGGGCACTGAGACCCTCTTTGCTGACTTTGTGGCACACCTTAACATCTGCAACACTATGAATATGTCCTTCACCTCCTCGTTTGGTGGCGATATCCTCAATTTTTTGGATATTGAGGTTTCCATTAAAGATGGAGACATTCAGACACGATTGTTCAGAAAACCGACATCGTCAAATTCCCTGTTACACTATCAGAGTGCCCACCCACTCCACACTAAGACAGGTTTGCCCTATAGTCAATTCCTGAGAGTACGAAGGGCAAATAGTTCAGAGGAATCTTGTTTTCAACAGTCTCAGGAGTTGAAAACTAGATTGCAACAAAGAGGTTACCCAAAAAAACTAGTTGATTCGGCCTGTGAGAGAGCCAGATCCGATAGCACCACTGCTGCCCAAAAAAATCGCACCAAAAAAAGCATGGAGGTTGTGGATAGATTTGTCGTCAGCTTCAAATTTGGACCCATGGAGCACGCTATTAGGAATGCTCTTTGCAGAAATTGGCACATTTTAAAAAGTGATCCCGCCTTGTCTGAAAGAACAGGTTCCAATCCTTTGGTGTCGTTCAGACGATGCGGTAATTTGCGAGACAAACTTGTGAAGAACAGACTTACTAGTCCAGCAACATGGCTGAATAGATGCTGCCCACCGGGGAATTACCGGTGTGGTCAATGCCACTTTTGTAATTTACATTTAACTGGTCGGTCTTTACAGGTGGGCTCGCATTTGCACACTGTCCACCAATTTATTTCATGCAAAACCAAGTTTGTGGTCTATGTAGTTCTCTGCCCTTGTGGCAGGTTCTACATAGGCAAAACTATCAGGTGTTTATATATACGATTCAGGGAGCATTATGGTTCAATAACATCAGGGAAAGGTTCCCCCAGATTAATCACACATATCCAGGAATGTCATGACAGTAATCCTAACGTTTTACGTTTTGCCGGCCTCAAGAGAGTCTCTCTCCCTTCTAAGGGGGGCGACCTGCATAAATTATTACTGCAAGAAGAGGCTAGATTGATCATTAATTATGGGGCACAAGGCCCACAAGGGTTAAACGACCGTGTGGATCTGGCTATATTCCTGTGATACATTTTTTTTTTTTTTTATATTGTTGTTTTTCTAATACTTCTGGTGTCTATACATTGTTTGTTATTTATGTAAATTTTGTAAACTGGTTCATGTAAAGTGACATATGTTTACATTTTATATTCACTGTTATACATACAAATCTCCTGTTGTTGTTTTTTTTTATGTGGCCTCTGGCAACCTGTGAGCACTCCTTTAAAAGGGGTGTTGCCGTAGCTCCACATGTGGACCCGTGGAAGCCCAATTTGTGGGTGAAACGGCCGTCGTCCAGTCTTGATGAGCCAGCTCACAGTGTGCCTCCGGCTTTCTACTATGCACGTGTTTGAATAAAAGAAAATCCTTCACAGCGGACAGAGTGCGGTCATCCTTTATTCTCACCTTTATCCATGGATTTTGTTCTATGACGAGCACCCCGCTCCTGGATTGTTGGACTTTCCAGGCTCTCCACCCGGACTCGGGCACAGGCGATACCGCAGACGTTACTGCAGGTAATGTGCAGTGGTGCAGGACTCAATTATCTCCCTTTGCTATTACATGGTATCCATCAAAATCAATGCTTTCTGTGATTTGCATGGACCTGCTAGGTCCTCCAGAATCAGAGATGCTCTTGGTAGCCATTTACTCCTCCTGGCTTAGGGATAGGCTACTATATATAGGACCCCCCAATTTTATATAAATAGGGTATTTAATGTGCTTTCTAAACCTGACCACCTCTACAACACAGAAGAATCATCAGAGTCTTTCTATCGTTGTTTCCTCAACATATCAGTCTTATTTTTTATGTTTGAAATTCTGTAATAAATCATATTTTTAAGTATTTTAAAAAAAAATAAAAATATTTTCCATAATTCTACAAATCAATAAGAAACGAAGATCGAATAACTGCAGAGACAATGAATCAGTAGAAGAGTCAATAGTCTTCTATTCCTCCATAAAGTGATCAGAGGTCAAATATGAATGCTTCAATGGAACAAGCTTCCAGGGGGTACGAACTTTCTCCATTCAGGCTAGCGGGAAGTGAATGAGTGGGAGTTCATAACTACTGTGCCGTCTAATTATAAGGATTCAGTTTCCTGGTATGTCGGAATGTATTACCTGCAGTCAAGGAGGCATAAAATATCAGGAGCCAGAAGGACTCTAAGGAAGCCAAATGCCACAGTGAATTCTAAACCTATCCCCAGGTTTATACCCACAATCCGGGCCCATGCTGAGAGACTAATCACTTGTCTATTCTTTGTGCTGTTTCTTAATCAATCTCTGAAAAGCAAAACTTACAATGCTGAGTATGAATTAGAGGGGAATAGATGTGGATGTAGACTTCTCTTTGCAACAATACCTAACTGGGCTTTTGAAAGAGGGCATCTGATAGACAAAAGCTCGGCGGAAATTGAAGTCACTTTTGGAGGCCCTCACAGTTCCTGTCAATACAACCTAGTTACATAGTGGTGCCACTTGCCTCTTTTCTGAGGTCTCGATCAATTGTAACAAACAGAAAAGTCATATATATATGTATATATACCATATTGAATCATATATATGTATATATACCATATTGAATCATATATATATATATATATATATATATATATATCTATATATATTAGAGAATGAAAGTAAGAAAAAATGCAAAATGTAAAGCAGTAATATAAAAATATGTATATATATATATTAAAATATATAAATGTGATATATACATACTGTATATTTTATTATATTTATGTATGTGTGTATATATATATATATATATATATATATATATATATATATATATATATAAAATGTATGTCTATGTTAAAAACTACAGCATATATATACACACATATGTTTATATATAGATCGACATGAATTAGCCAGTATAACTGCTGCTTAAATATATACATATTTCTATACAGATTCCATACAGGTACATAGATAGATTTATAGACATATAGGTATAGACAAATGTGCATGTAAAAATATATACATATACAGTCTGTGTGTGTGTATATATATATATATATATATATATATATATATATCTCACAAAAAAGTTAGGGAGATTTGTCTTTTGGGTGAAATTTCAGGATGATCCTAAAATGCCTTTTCGAGTGAACTTAATGTGACTTTCTCTAACCTTTTGGATGCACATGTCCAACTGTTTGGTGTTTCAGTACTTTTGCGCAACTTGCTGTTCTCTAACAAAGAGCTTAGCAAGATTCACAACGGTTTGATCCATGAATTGCTCAATACATTTTGGGGTTCAATTAAGAATTGGTATTTATACAGTCCTCCAGTTCACATTTTGACATTATGAGACCATGACGACACCTAGATGCAAGGGACCTCTGAGCTTACCTTTGGCCACATCCCACACTGATGATGGCTTCATTGTGAACAATGCCCTTAAGAACCAGATGATGAATGTTACACAACTCCAGGCACATTAAAGAGAGGTGAGAGGCACCCAAGGGTCACTTCAGACCATTCAAAACTGATTACATCAGTGTGGTCTGTGTGCTAGATGACCTGCACGGATACCTGACCATGCCACCAGAAACAGATGTCATCCATGCTGGATGAGGGACCAGTGGACCTCAGTGCTGTTTACTCATGAAAGTTCATTCAAGCTGAACAGCAATGATGGCTGACAATGATGTTGGAGTCATCAAGGAGAGCACTATGCATCAGTCACTGTTGTCACCAAATGAGCCTTTGGTGGTGATGATGTTACAGTGTGGGCATATGTGTCTAGTCGGTACAGAACGGCCGTAGAGTGTGTGAATGGTACAGTGACAGCCCCTACTACTGGAATAACATCATTAATCCAGTCATGGTGCCTCTGTATGAACAACACCAGCCTAATTTCATCTTCATGGATGACAATATTCCAGCTCATCAAGGTCGCATCATTGGGGAATGGCTGTTGGAGACTGGGGAACCTCAAATGAAGTTGCTGCACTTTCTCCGGACCTGAGTCCCATAGAAAACCTATGGGATCAGCTGAGTCTCCGGGTAGAGGCTGTACTCTGCACCCCACAACATCAATGATCTGAGGGCCGCCCTTCAAGAAGATTAGGATGCCATGCCACAGCAATCACTCTACTTGTGAACAACAGGAGACGTTGTTATAAATCTGAAATTGATGCTCAAGCCTACATGACAAGTTATTGAGAAATTGACATTTTGGGGGGTATACCCACCACTGCTGTTGGCTTTGGCTTTTGTTTTAATAAACTGTTTGAGATAAAGAAATCACCATTGCATGCTTTTATATAAATGCCCGACTTTAACCCCTTAACGACCCATGACGTACTGGGTACATCATGGATCGTGTGCCGGTAAGCCCCGCCCCCTGCCACCAGCAGGCGGCCGCGATCTGCGCACATATCAGCTGTTATCAACAGCTGACATGTGTGCCTGCTAGCCGCGGGTGGAATCGCTTACACCCGCGGCCATTAACCCCTTACATTTCGCTGCCAAAATCTGGCAGCGATATGTATATGGGCGCCGCCATGACAGTCACTTACCCCGCCCCCACGGGAAGTCACGTGACATGATCACGTGACTTTCGGTGGTTGCCATGGTAGCACAGGGTCATGTGATGACGCCTGTAGCTAACATGACTCACTTCCTCTCAATGCCGGAATACAGCCGGCATTGAAAGTGAAGCAGCAAATCTGCAGTTCTCAGCTCTGTAGCTGAGATCTGCAGATAGTGCAGAGCGATCGGATTGCTGATTGCTATAGCCACCTAGGGGGACTAGTAAAATAAAAAAAAAAGTTTTAAAAAAAATAAAAAAAACCTAAAAGTTCAAATCACCCCCCTTTCACCCCATTGAAAATTAAAGGGTTAAAAAAATACAAAATACACACATATTTGGTATCGCCACGTTCAGAAATGCCCGATCTATCAAAATATAAAATCAATGAATCTGATCAGTAAACGGCGTAGCATCAAAAAAATTTCAAACGCCAAAATTACGTTTTTTGGTCGCCGCAAATTTTGCGCAAAATGCAATAACAGGCGATCAGAACGTAGCATCTGCGCAAAAATGGTACCGTTAAAAACGTCAGGTCGAGATGCAAAAAATAAGCCATAAACGCTACGGGTTTTGGAAAATGGCGCAAAACGTGCGCCACGTTTTTTGGACAAGCTTGTGAATTTTTTTTAACCCCTTAGATACAAGTAAACCTATACATGTTTGCTGTCTACAAACTCGCACTGACCTGAGGCATCACATAGATATCTCAGTTTTACCATATAGTGAGCACAGTGAATAAAATATCCCAAAAACTATTGTACAATCACACTTTTTTTGCAATTTTTCCGCACTTGGAATTTTTTTGCCGTTTTCCAGTACACTATATGGTAAAACTTATGGTTTCATTTAAAAGTACAGCTCGTCCCGCAAAAAACAAGCCCTCATATGGCAAGATTGATGGAAAAATAAAAAAGTTACGCCTCTCGGAAGAAGGAGAGCAAAAAACAAAAACACAAAAACGGAAAGTGCCCGGGGGCTGAAGGGGTTAATGATAAAATATCACTGTAGCATGAACATTTTACATTTTATATAAATTTAACCTGAAAGCCGAGTGAGTAGGATATACCATACTTTTTAGATTATATGACGAACTTTTCTTCCCAAAACTTTGGGAGAAAAGTGAGGGGTGCATCTTATAATCCAAATGTAGCTTACCGGGGCGTGGTGGCGAAAGGTAGCAGGAAGCAGGGGCACTGCTGCTGTCAGTGTTCAGGGGCTGCAGTGACTGTGCTATGGCGGCTGTGCTGGGGCTGCGTACAGTGAGGGCTTTAAACAATGGTGCCTGGACTCGGTGCGTGTGCAGATGGAGCTCTCCACTTAAGAACTCATCTGCACACTCACCACCTCCGGCCGTTGATTTCCCAGCAACGGATTTAAGGAAAATGGCGCCCGGAGGTGGCACATGTGCAGATGAGATCTTGGGTGTTCATTCAGCCGATAGCTCAATCTGCGCACGTGCTGACTCTGGGCATCATCTCTTTGAAGTGCTCACTGCCGTCACAGCCCCAGCCAAGGCCGCCCACTGAACTGCTGCTGCCGCAGCTCCTGCACAGCTGCCCCAGCACAGCCGCCACTGCCGACAGTTTCTGGGACACCCACCACACTGCCCACAGCATCACCCTGCTCCACCACCGCCCCTGCCTCCTGTTACCCTGCCCCACCACCACTGCCTCTCCCCTCCAGTAAGACACCACCAGATTATGAGACGGACCCCTTTTTTCACCATTTTTTTCTCTAAATTTGGTTCTTATAATCCGGTGCGTCTTATAAATCGACCAAACGGTGTGTGTGTGTGTGTGTGTGTGTGTGTGTATGTGTGTGTGTGTGTCTATATACAGTTAGGTCCAGAAATATTTGGACAGTGACACAAGTTTTGTTATTTTAGCTGTTTACAAAAACATGTTCAGAAATACAATGATATATATAATATGGGCTGAAAGTGCACACTCCCAGCTGCAATATGAGAGTTTTCACATCCAAATCGGAGAAAGGGTTCAGGAATCATAGCTCTGTAATGCATAGCCTCCTCTTTTTCAAGGGACCAAAAGTAATTGGACAAGGGACTCTAAGGGCTGCAATTAACTCTGAAGGCATCTCCCTCGTTAACCTGTAATCAATGAAGTAGTTAAAAGGTCTGGGGTTGATTACAGGTGTGTGGTTTTGCATTTGGAAGCTGTTGCTGTGACCAGACAACATGCGGTCTAAGGAACTCTCAATTGAGGTGAAGCAGAACATCCTGAGGCTGAAAAAAAAGAAAAAATCCATCAGAGAGATAGCAGACATGCTTGGAGTAGCAAAATCAACAGTCGGGTACATTCTGAGAAAAAAGGAATTGACTGGTGAGCTTGGGAACTCAAAAAGGCCTGGGCGTCCACGGATGACAACAGTGGTGGATGATCGCCGCATACTTTCTTTGGTGAAGAAGAACCCGTTCACTACATCAACTGAAGTCCAGAACACTCTCAGTGAAGTAGGTGTATCTGTCTCTAAGTCAACAGTAAAGAGAAGACTCCATGAAAGTAAATACAAAGGGTTCACATCTAGATGCAAACCATTCATCAATTCCAAAAATAGACAGGTCAGAGTTAAATTTGCTGAAAAACACCTCATGAAGCCAGCTCAGTTCTGGAAAAGTATTCTATGGACAGATGAGACCAAGATCAACCTGTACCAGAATGATGGGAAGAAAAAAGTTTGGAGAAGAAAGGGAACGGCACATGATCCAAGGCACACCACATCCTCTGTAAAACATGGTGGAGGCAACGTGATGGCATGGGCATGCATGGCTTTCAATGGCACTGGGTGACTTGTGTTTATTGATGACATAACAGCAGACAAGAGTAGCCGGATGAATTCTGAAGTGTACCGGGATATACTTTCAGCCCAGATTCAGCCAAATGCCGCAAAGTTGATCGGACGGCGCTTCATAGTACAGATGGACAATGACCCCAAGCATACAGCCAAAGCTACCCAGGAGTTCATGAGTGCAAAAAAGTGGAACATTCTGCAATGGCAAAGTCAATCACCAGATCTTAACCCAATTGAGCATGCATTTCACTTGCTCAAATCCAGACTTAAGACGGAGAGACCCACAAACAAGCAAGACCTGAAGGCTGCGGCTGTAAAGGCCTGGCAAAGCATTAAGAAGGAGGAAACCCAGCGTTTGGTGATGTCCATGGGTTCCAGACTTAAGGCCGTGATTGCCTCCAAAGGATTCGCAACAAAATATTGAAACTAAACATTTTTTTTTGGGTTTGGTTTATTTGTCCAATTACTTTTGACCTCCTAAAATGTGGAGTGTTTGTAAAGAAATGTGTACAATTCCTACAATTTCTATCAGATATTTTTGTTCAAACCTTCAAATTAAACGTTACAATCTGCACTTGAATTCTGTTGTAGAGGTTTCATTTCAAATCCAATGTGGTGGCATGCAGAGCCCAACTCGCGAAAACTGTGTCACTGTCCAAATATTTCTGGACCTAACTGTATATATATATATATATATATATATATATATATATATATATATATATATATATATATATATATATATATATATATATATACACACACACACTCTATATACTACAGTTTATTACATTTTTATTTTTTTTACATTTTTATTATTGAATATCAGCTATGTTTATTCTACTGTTGGACTGCGGAGGATATTTCACTTTTTATTATTATTTTGTATCTTATTTTAGTTTTTTTACTTTTATTCTCGATTTTAATTATCCCCAGCATTGACAAAGTGCTCAGGCTATTTCAAAAGAAGAGGAAAGCTTTGTAAATGTCACATCTGTGTATTAAAATTTAGCTTCATTTATCCAACAAAATAGAATTCATTACTGTTTAAAGGATGGATCAGACTGCAGTTCTTTTAGGTATCAAAAAGGAAGGTCACATGTTTATGCATCCATTCAATAGTTTTCAAAAGTTATATGACGAACACAAAGGGGAAAGATATGTGGAAATGTACTTACTATTGTCTGGTGTAACCTTGCCCTGGTTATTGTACAAATGACTGGAACAAAAAATGGTATCCAGAGCTGCAGTTGCTTGTGATTTTGTTTCATTTGCGATTTGGCTGTTAATTTTTTTTTTCATTTATCAACAAAGGTCAATCATTTTTTCCACACCACACAAATCAGCAATGTATTAAAAAAAGTTTCATTTATCGGAGTTTGTAAATCAAAGGCAGAAAATCATATTCTTCTTTTCATTGCAAAAGATTTATTTAAAAAGGTATAAATGTATTTGTTTATTCATTTATTTGTTTAATAAGTTAAATTATTTAAATATTTTCAAACAAAAGGTAGATAAAATAATCCCTGCTTTCCCCCAACTGTGCAGTATGTCCACTTGTGCAATGCTTCTCACGGAGGTGTAACTTGAAGGTTTCCTGGTCCCTCAACCTTGAGATACTCTTCTTGGGCTCTGTTCACATGTCCAGTTGTATTTCTCTTTCTGATCCTTTGTGGAGCATAAAAATGGAAATTAAACATTCCCATGGAGGACACAATTGCAGTGTCAAAGAGTGTGTTCTCTTTGTCTCCATTCCTCGGGCGTGGGCTCACAGTCTACAAGGGATGGGTGAGGATACAATAAATGAGGGTGGAGTTGGTTATGCGGTGCTTTACCAGACTGAGGGTTACTGCAGGTTGTAGGCTTGTTGGAAGAGTTGGGTCTTGGTTGCTTTTGAAGCTTTTCCAGGTAGGTGAGAGTCTGATGTGTTGGGGCAGAGAGTTCCAGAGTATGGGGCACGGAAGAAATCTTGGATGTGATTGTGGGAAGATGAGATGCAAGGGAGAGTAGAGAAGCAGATCTGGTGAGGGGCAGAGATTGTATTCAGGTAGGTACCGGGAGACTAGATCACAGATGTATGGAGGAGACAGGTTGTGGATGGCTTTGTATATCATGGTTAAGATTTTGAACTGGAGTCCTTGGGGAATGAGAACCAGTGAAGAGATTGGGAGAGAGGAGAGGTCAGGGAGTAGCAGGGGGACAGGTGGATTAGTCGGGCAGCATAGTTTAGAATAGACTGTAGGGTACAAGACTGTTAGAAGTTAGGCCACAGAGCAGGGGGTTGCAGTAGTTCAGGTGGGAGATAATGAGGGCATGCACTAGTGTTTTTGCAGCTTCTTGGGAAAGGACTGTACGAATCCGGGAAATATTTTTGGGATGGAAGCGGGGCAGGAGGTGAAGTGGGCTTGGATGTGTGGCTTGAAGGAGAGAGCAGAGTCGAGAGTTACCCCCAGGCAGTGAGCACGTGGGATTGGGGAGACTGAACAGCCATTGACTTTGATAGATAGGTCAGTTGGGGGGCGGAGGTTGAGTGAGGAGGAGGAAAGATAATGAATTCTGTTTTGTCCATGTTCAGTTTTAGAAATGGAGAGGAGAAAAAGGATGAAAGCGGATAGACATTGTGGGCTTCTGGTAAGAAATGAGGTGATATCATTTGTTTAATGGATCCTTTTATTTAACATTGTATTGCTCAGAACACTAGCTGTGATTGGAGATACCTCCAGAAAAAAACAGGTTCAAAATGGAGCAAAAAAGGATACAAAATGGAAACCAAAGTTTCTGTTTTAAAAATGATCAGTTTGTGTCTGTATTTTTATGTGTTTTTTTTCTACTGAATCCATTGCAAATGGATCCTAGTAGGGAATGTCTAAAGAACACGGATTCTTAATGGATTTATCGAGGACTATATTATTTTTTACTATGGGCCTAAGAGTTAGCAGACGCGTGACTACCTGCCTTTTCTATCCGGCACCGATATCTGCCAGCACGGACAGGTCACAGACCACTGATGAAGATGGCACTCAAGCTACCAGTCACATAATGTCCACATGATAGTAGCTTCCCTTCCACTTTGCTGTCATGTGAAGTTTGGTTCCAGACTCATTAGGTGTCATGGCGGCGGCGGGCTCTATTCACACCGTAGAGCCTGACAGGCAACCTTATGTTTCCTAGTTGATTGGCCAGAGCTGGATGTCGGCTGTTTCATATGCTCTGTTCCTCAGTCCTGCCGGAGTTAATTCCTGCTAACCTGGGGAACTCTAATATTAGTTCAGGTTGCTAATTAATAATCACATCAGTCTCTTTCCTATATAAGATTCTGGATCCTGCAACTCTGTGCCAATGATAGCTCCAGCTTGTGCAGCGTTTCCTGTCTTATTGTGCTGATCCAATTTTGGTGATGTGTGTTGTGCTTACTGTGTGGTGTGGAAGTTTTCTGGCTGCCTGTTTACTTCCTCCCTTTTATGTTATTTTCCCCAGTTTAGTCGCTCCTTTGATTGCCATGTGTATGAGCTTTGGTTTTTCCCCAGTTCGTGTTTAGTTGTGGGGTTTGTGACTATGGTTCCGGCTCACCCCTTAGGTGAGGGTAGTTACACCAGGGCTTGTACAGGAGTAAAGTGGGGTTTACATGCAGCGATATCGCTAGCGATATTGCTAGCGAGTGTACCCACCCCCGTCGGTTGTGCGTCACGGGCAAATCGCTGCCCGTGGCGCACAACATCGCTAACACCCATCACACTATACTTACCTGCCTAGCGACGTCGCTGTGGCCAGCGAACCGCCTCCTTTCTAAGGGGGCGGTTCGTTCGGCGTCACAGCGACGTCACTAAGCGGCCACCCAATAGAAGCGGAGGGGCGGAGATGAGTGGGGCAAACATCCCGCCCACCTCCTTCCTTCCTCATTGCGGGCGGCCGCAGGTACGAGGTTGTTCCTCGTTCCTGCGGTGTCACACATAGCGATGTGTGCTGCCGCAGGAACGACGAACAACCTGCATCCTGCAATAGCAACGATAATCGGGATTACAACAACTGGACAACGATCAACGATATGGTATTTTTGATCGTTACCGGTCATTCCTGTGGTGTCACACGCAATGACGTCGCTAACGAGGCCGGATGTGTGTCACAAATTCAGTGACCCCCAACGACATCTTGTTAACGATGTCGTTGCGTGTAAACCCCGCTTAAGGGTCACACTAGTGACTCAGACCTCACTACCATCAAGCCTACCTCTGAGCTATGGAACAGTGCAGGGTCCCCAGTCTGAGAGTCAGCCTAGGTGTCCCTGTCCAGTCATCCCGTCCCCGTGACATCTGCTCTGTTGACAAGTTGTGACTGCCGATGTCATGCTAATTGATAGCTGGCTCCTCACTGCCTAACTGTAGGAAGCAATCAGTATGACAAAGCAGTCACACCCCATTGACAGAGCATTCCAGAAGAGGAAGAGCTGATCTGTTGATGTGGAGCAGCTAAATTGCTATCAGGAATGGTCACTGAACACTTTGAGCATGTGTCAGGTAGAATAACTACCTGTCTGTTAGTTCTCAGGCCCATATTAAAAAAAAAATAGTCCTGGATAACCCCTTTAAGCCCTCTAAACATATTAGACTAATGAATGATATATCTGCTGATACTGAGGGATCATTGAATATATAAAATTGGAATTGCATTACTGCTATGGAAATTATTTTAAAAAATGAGGTACTTAGCGCACAAATTGTCAAATTTATGAGAGACAGATAGACAATACGGTGTACCGCTTTACTGGGACCCTAACCTTATATGCCTCTACCCGGGCTGAAAGCCTACAATTTTAAGGAAACGCAGGATCCAGCTCTAAATAAAAATGGCCCAGGCGATAGGCGGAGTGATCAGTTACAATATGACAAAACTTACCAGCACCTTCAAGAATAAGAAAAGTGTTAACAGGTGGAAGCCGAGACAACTAGTCAATATAGCCAAAAAAATACAGGTGCATTCTGAAATTCTGTGTGTAAACATTGAATATAAGAAATTGGAATTGCATTACTGCTATGGAACTACATTAAAAACAGGAGGTAATTGGTGCACAAATTGGCTAATTTATGAGAGCCTAACTTAGAGTGTCCACTGAGAGTTTGCCGGACACTCTAATGTGTATGGGGCCCCAAACAATTGATTGTTGGTAGAGTCAAGCATCCGGTCTGATTTCTCACTGCTGATCCTGTTGTTGTCCAAGGCTTGTCTGCCTAATAAAGAACACAAGACCACTCCTGGTTATAGGAGAGTTGGTCAGATGGCTTCTGGATGAATTATTGCTAGGAAGATAGCCATCTTATGTGTGTGGTGGGCTTTAGAAGGGGGCCTTTAGACCTTTCTTGAATACTTAGGCTAAGGTGTGAGTCGCTGAAGATGCTTAAACTGCAGCTACTAAGGAACCTTATTCCTTATCGGGAATTAGCCTATAGTGTACCCCAGTGTCAGAAAATCTCCAGGGTTCCAACTACCGGGAGTATTCAAGACCCTGAAGAACACGATTACAGACAGTTTATACAGTCTCCAAACACGTGATCACTGTTATTCAACCAATAACAGTGATCATGTGAAAAAATGTGTGATCCTCTGTAAAAATAATTTCTTTTACCTCTGACATGATCTAATATATCAGAGGAGAGAGAAATTGTGTTTCCAAGCCCCCTCTAGTACCATTGTACCAGAAAATTCATCCCTCGGCCCCCCACCTCTTTATCTTCTTCCAAAATAGTAGGTGCATGCCCTATGGACCCACCATAGCAAGATCTGCCGGCCGCCACCCAGCAATCTCAGATACCAATTTCACTGATACCTGACATTTGATCACTGTGATCGGCCCTATCACTGTGATCAATTCCCCAATATTTAATAAACATGGCAGCACTTGGACGCGCCTGTCTCTTCTCCTCTTGTAGTTCTTCTGGGAGAGATACAGTACATTACAAGTGCTGTCACTGGAGAATTAAATATTTTTTTTAAACTAAATTCAAATAAATCCTTTCCCAATATTGCCAATATCCTAGTCACCCCCTTGATCACACCCCCCACCGCTCCCCACCCCACACCCCCTCTGTCATTCCGCTAGTCAGAAAAAAAAAAATTATATTTGAATTTTTTTCATTCTTTGCTGTTAGGGTATTTTCAAAATTTACAGAAAAAAATATATACACAGTATATATATATATATATATATATATATATATAGAAATTATGTGTGTGTGTATATATATATATATATAATATATATATATATATTATATATATATATATATATATATATATATATATATATATATATATACATATACATACATAATTTCAGTAAAATAAAAAATGCTAGAATGAGTTTATCCTAATCAAGCACCTATGGCATTCCTCTAGTTAATTTTACAATATTTCTTTCATTTTTTTGCTGTCAGGGTTACAGTTTTTCCAAGATTTACAAAAGAAATTAAAATAATTTAATTCTAAAATAAATTAACAAATACTACTGTTATTATAGGTAAATTAGTGTTAGATTAGATTTTGTTAGGCAGGGATAAAATATAATAATGGGAGAAAAATGTTCACTGCGCAGTTGGCGTGCAAGCAGCTTTGCTTCTTCTGTTTCAAACCCTCCCGCTTGTCCAAACAGAACTTTTTGACTACATCTGTAGTATCGCTGTGTTCATAAGACAGTGGGTAACAAACTGTGGGATCTACTTTCTGGCATTACCTCTTGTTAAAGTGAGAACATTTGGGCCAAAATAACATTTTTGTGAAAAAAAAATATAATTTTCAATATGACATTGACGACCTAATGTTATCAAATTCTGTGAATTTCCTGTGCGTTGAAAAATGTTCACCATACCCCTAGATAAAATCCTTGAGGATTTTAGTTTCCAAAATTGGGTCACTTGTGGGGGTTTCTGTTGTTTGGTCACCTTAGGAGCCCTGCAAATGCGATATGGTGCCCGCAATCTATTTGGGCCAAATTTGCTTTCTAAAATTAAAATGTTCCCTTCCGAACCCTCCTGTGTGTCCAAACAGAGGATTCTAACCACATGTGGGGTATTGCTGCACTCAGGAAAAAAATGGGTAACGGACTTCAGGTTCATTTTGTAGTGCTAACCCTTGTAAAACTGATAAACCTGGGGCAAAAGCAACATTTTAGAAGGTAAAATATCAATTTTATTTTTCTTAAATTAATTCTTGTTTAGCTTTTGAAGGGTTAAAAATTATCCTGACCGCAGTTTTGAAGTATTTAAGGGGTGCAATTTTAAAAATGGTATCACTTTTAGGGAGTTTCCAATATATCGGCCCCTCAAAGTCCATTTAAATCTGAATTGATCCCTAAAGAAACAGTTTTTGTCACTTTCTTGAAAACATTAAATATTGCTGCTTAACTTTTAACCCTTCTAACATCCTAACAAAATAAAATGACGTACAAAAAAAATAATTCAGATGTAAAATAGACATATGGTAAATGTTATTTGTGAATTATTTTGCACTGCATGACCAACTGATTTAGGCCTCTTTCACACATCAGTGATTCTGGTAAGTATGTGCTAGTTTTTATACGTACCAGAATCACAGACATACGCAGACACATTTTATTCAATGGTTTGCGCACACATCAGTGATTTTTTTCACTGACCGTGTCTCCGTGCGGCATACACGTGTGTCCGTGATTGCCGCATGGAGACATGTCCGTTTTTTTCTGGTGTGACGCCCCAGGGCTGTGGGGTACTCGGTCCCGGGCACTTGGTATGCAGTGTGGGGGACAGTCGTAATCGCGGCCGATGCCCGGTTCCATGACCCTGGGGGTCGGTCCGAATAAAAAGGGGTAAAAATAAAAGAAAAGGGAGAAATAAAGAGTTTTTCGACTACGCCACTTGCGGTGTGCAGCCAGGTTATTTGAAGCCGCCGCTGCAGGGTCCTGTTGGAGCTGATGGAGTAATGCAGCTTAGGTGTTTTGGGCCCTCCGCAAGCAGGGCTGGACCCCAGCAGTAGATGTTGGGGGTTGTAGTAAAAAACAGTCAATGTATGTGTACGGAGGCAAGAAGGAAACAGTCCACACTGGTATTGCAGTTTTAACTTGCCTTTTACTTTGGGCTTTGTACCTGGACCCACTGGTGCTGCTTACAAGTGTTCCCGTTCCCCTTGTTCTCCGTGCTAGTTGTGACATGGGTTGGCTGTCCTCCATGCACACTTGTTGTTGATGGGCTCCCGTGGCCAAGAGCTGCTTGGGAATCCCTCCGTTTCTGTCTTGGTCCTATTGCAGGCAGCCTTGACTATTTAAGGGGTGCAATTCCCGGTCCCCTCTTTGCTGCTGATGCTTCAGACTCTTTGGTTGGCAATGGACCCTGGAGATCTTCTCGCTTGGCAGATTTAACAGTTGACCATAAAGTGCCCCACTGTCCTAGGGTCTGCACCCCGCCTCATGCTGAGTCCTGTGATCCTAGGTTCCAGACTTCCACAGGCGCCTTGCGGTTCCTGGAGTATTCCATTTCTACAGTCCCTCACTCCTGTTACAGCGTTCTATTGTTACTGCAGGTCTTTCTACACTTTTCTTTCTTTACTTCGCTCTTTCACTCCTCCAACTACTACTTTCAACTCCTAACTCCACTCTCCTTCACTTCCACCACTACTCTGCTCTACTTCCTCCTGCCAACTTCCCAACTGACCACTGGCCCCTCCCCTTTGCTGGGTTCATCCCTACAGATTGGGTGGCGACTATTCAATCAGTGCCCATCCCTTTTACCTGTTACTAGGTAGTCTCCCAGTTTGGTGTTGGGGTATGTGTGTGGCCTTAAGGTGATGGTGTGTTGACTGTCACGGATATTCCTTGGTTTGGGTTTCCACTGTTACATTTGTGGCACCTGGTACTGCAGGGGTGCTACACTGGCATCACTGATGTCCCACGGACCACACTATAGTGTGATCCGTGAAACACGTACCAGAAAAACATGGACATTGAAAATAAAAATCATTTTTAACTCACCTTCTCCAGCGCTGCTTGTCTCCGGCCTCTGCTGCCTCTGATTCAGAGCCGCCTGCTTATTCTCATGCATATTCATGTATGCAGCCACAGCCAACCCGGAAGTAGCTGCAGCAGGGTCAGCGGCGACAGGAAGCACAGCAGAGCCGAAGAGTTCAGCACCAAGGATAGCAGGAGTGGGGACAGGTGAGTTTATCGCCATGTGCAATCACAGATGACGGATCATGTTTCACGGATTGCACATGGACAACCCTATAATTATTAAGTTATCTTAGATATCATCAGTCCAGTGTCTAAAAACATTTACGTTTGTGCCTGAGATTAAAAACTTGTATTACAAATGTCACTTTTTTAGGCTATACAGAGTTTTATATTATGAGTCCTTAATGGGTTCCTTTCTTAACGGTATTAGCAGTACTTGGCTTATATTTTAGAAGTCTGTAATGACAGAGATACGGAGCCACCAGTACACGTATAACAAGTATGGCGGAGTTTAGTATTCCTAGGTATTTGTTTCATGGGGGTGTACGGATGGAACAGGGTCTCCTAGGCTGACCCTAAGGCTGGGGCCCCTGTGCTGTCGCTTATCCCGGTGATAGACTTGATGGTAGCCAGGGTCGATTCTCCAACGTGGCCCTGACTCTTGTCTAAGCCATGATACTACTTCCTCCCACCCAGGGAGCGGGTCAGAGATGCAGTTACCAACACCCCGCAAATAGGCACAGACACGGGTAAATGAAAACTCGAGCACACTGCACTCAAACACAAAAGAGGGACAGTATGTAAACTGGAGAATAATGCAAAGGGGCTAGGAAATAAATACACAACTGGAGGACTCATACACCACGCTGAACTGCAAATTGATGATCACCATGCAACTGGAAAGCAACAGGAACCAGGAACCAAAGAGCTATTTCTGGCAAACAGCCCCAGAATCCAGAACCTTATAAAGGCTGGAGATAGGGATCAGCAGCCTGAGCTCCCAGCAGCTGATCACAGGACAGCAGAAATTAACTCAAACTCTGCTGGAGAGCAGTGAATCCAGAATCAGCCGACGCCCATGGCAGGCCGCGCAACTAAAGAATCCCAGGCAGCTTGTCTCACTCTGCAGTGTGAACAGAACACCACATAACCGCAAGACAATTTATCAGTGCAAATGGTATTGAGCTACACTGCATGCAAATTCAGCCTCCATTCATAAAGAAGTACCCCTAATCCCAATCTGACCTTGACCCTTACGGCATCTTTTTCTGCAGGGCTGGCCGTAGGTAAAATCCTTGTGTACTGGTAAACGGCGAATGGCAATTGTGCTCATTGGTCTCAGATAAGATAAGCAGTCATCTAATAAGTTAAAATGTCAGGTTTTGTGTACATTATTTTCAGGTTATTAAGATGTAAACCTAGACTAAAAATACATGTAGAAATATGTGTCCATGTAAAATGTCATCAAAGTGTCTCTGTATAATGGCTACATTGTTGATTTGGTCTTCATCTTTTTTTTTGCATTTTAGAAGTAGAAAACATTTTTAAGAAAGTTGCTAGCTTTGGTTAATAATGTTTCATTAGAAGGATCACCATCAGAGGTGTAATGATCATGGTTCGAGAAATTGCAACCGGGGCGTGGGCTGGAGGGGAGCCTGCTGACCCTAGCGCCATCTTCTAATAGATGTGCATCTGAGAACGTACATTTACCAGAAGTGTATAACAGCGCGGAGAGCCATCAGGTCCCTGCATTGCTATACACTCTGCCAGCCAATCACAGGCCTGCAGTGAAGTCATGCACCATGGGATATAGCAATTATGTGGCAGCTGCAGGCTGGCACTTTTAGGCTGAGAAGTGGCCAAACACCACCGACCTTCCCAGCCTAATAATATCAGTCCACAGTTGTCTGCTTTACCTTGGCTGGTTAGCAAAATTATTTATTGATTGATTGATTTATTATTTATTTATTAGGTTAAACACGACTAGAAACACCCATTAGTGCCACATGAAAGGCACTAAAGAGTGCAAGTGCATAATATATAGGGTGGCGGGACATTACTTTGCTTTGGTCAATTTCCTGTTCCTTCTGCTTATAGAGACAAAATGTATGTGGCAAAAATGCAGCAAAAAAATGCAAGTGAGCAGAGGTGCGAGATTCATGGTTATTGGGTGCTTCACAACCTAAAAATAACAAACCTCTGCCACACCAGAATTGGCACACCACATTAGATGCGCCAATAATGGCGCTTTCCCTGTGTCTCTTCCCAATTGTCCTAGTGCGGTGGCAATTGGTGTAATATTTTAGGGGATGATGTCGGCTGTAAATTGTCTGCTGGCATCAAACCATGTTGTTAGTAATGGAGAGGAGAGTATCAGAAACCACCATTACTAATCCAGTAAGATAAAAGAAAAACAGAAACACACACACATATTTTATTTTAAAAAAAACACCTCCCAAATCTTGCCCTCGTTCACTAATTTATTTAAAAAAAAAAGCCATGAAGATCCGAAGTAGTCCACTGAAGCCAAAGTATTCCACAAATGGAAACTGAAAGACATAAAAAGAGAGAAAAAAAACCCAAGAGACTGTCCTTCGTTCACCAATTTATTATTTATTAATACTCACACCTCCGACGTATTGCATGTTATTCCCACCGATTCTGTAGTTCAACCTTATGGAGCCAAGTATTGAGAATGATGCTGCATAAGTCACTCCCAGGCAGGCTGCACTCTGCTATACCCAGCGACTGTGACAAGTGGTGATGACATAAGTAATGTTACCGCTCATTACTGCTCTCGCTGGGTCACACAGAGGGTGGAGCGAGACCCAGAATGTCTCATGAGCAGTGATGTCAGTAACTCAGTAATGTCACCGCTCATCAGACATTCCAGGTCTTGCACTGCCCTCTGTGTGACCCAGCGAGAACAGTTAGGAGCTGACATCATCACCTCTCATAGATTCGGGGGACGCCGTGGAGCACACTTTGGACCACGTCAAAACTACAGGAATGTTTTTTTTAATAATAAATTGGTGAACGAGGGACAGTGTCTTATTTTTATTTACCTCTCTCTTTTTAGGATTTTTAGGTTCCAATCTGTGGACTACATCATATTAAGGGGACTACTTCTTAGCTGCATGGCTTTTTTTATTTTTATAAAGTGGTGAACCAGGACAAGAGTTGGGGAGTGTTTTTTAAAATAAAATATTTTTGTGTGTGTTTTTTGCTGTTTTTACTTACTGGGTTAGTAATGCCGGTGTCTGATAGACGCCTGTCCATTACTAAGAAAATAGGGGGGAGCCAGCGCTGCCTGTGAATGGGATGCAAGTATGACAAAATAAAAAGTGTAACATTCACAAATTCATTCCTACTGTATCAATTCAATGAGATTTTTGGCAAATAATTGATCAATGATTTGAGCCCCCCTGCCCCGTCACGGCAAATCTCTATAAGGGGGGTCCCTACACTACAGTATATAATATACATGCGTACCATGTGGTCTCGTGTGATGTGCAGGACCATATAGGAACACCACCTACCTGAGAAGTGTCAGAACCGCTCCCATGCTGCAAGGGCTGACAACTGCGAGTAGAGAGGCAGTCCACGTGCCTGCCACTAGCACAATGTCTGAACTAGCCCCCACAGTGTCAGACCAGCAGACATGGATGAAGGGCGGAACAGCCCCAGGCAGGTGGCGCTTAAGTATTAATGCCTATGGAACAGGAGGCGGTGGCTGTATGTGAACAGGCACCAAAATAAATTTTGATGGCAACAGAAGGAATTTGCAAACCACACTGGGCGTGCACGGCATGGCGGTGGTCAACCGCCTGACCAGTAAACGAGAAAATAGGGGGGAGCCAGCACTGCCTGTGAATGGGATGCAAGTATGACAAAATAAAAAGTGTAACATTCACAAATTCATTCCTACTGTATCAATTCAATGAGATTTTTGGCAAATAATTGATCAATGATTTGAGCCCCCCTGCCCCGTCATGGCAAATCTCTATAAGGGGGGTCCCTACACTACAGTATATAATATACATGCGTACCATGTGGTCTCGTGTGATGTGCAGGACCATATAGGAACACCACCTACCTGAGAAGTGTCAGAACCGCTCCCATGCTGCAAGGGCTGACAACTGCGAGTAGAGAGGCAGTCCACGTGCCTGCCACTAGCACAATGTCTGAACTAGCCCCCACAGTGTCAGACCAGCAGACATGGATGAAGGGCGGAACAGCCCCAGGCAGGTGGCGCTTAAGTATTAATGCCTATGGAACAGGAGGCGGTGGCTGTATGTGAACAGGCACCAAAATAAATTTTGATGGCAACAGAAGGAATTTGCAAACCACACTGGGCGTGCACGGCATGGCGGTGGTCAACCGCCTGACCAGTAAACGAGAAAATAGGGGGGAGCCAGCACTGCCTGTGAATGGGATGCAAGTATGACAAAATAAAAAGTGTAACATTCACAAATTCATTCCTACTGTATCAATTCAATGAGATTTTTGGCAAATAATTGATCAATGATTTGAGCCCCCCTGCCCCGTCACGGCAAATCTCTATAAGGGGGGTCCCTACACTACAGTATATAATATACATGCGTACCATGTGGTCTCGTGTGATGTGCAGGACCATATAGGAACACCACCTACCTGAGAAGTGTCAGAACCGCTCCCATGCTGCAAGGGCTGACAACTGCGAGTAGAGAGGCAGTCCAGGTGCCTGCCACTAGCACAATGTCTGAACTAGCCCCCACAGTGTCAGACCAGCAGACATGGATGAAGGGCGGAACAGCCCCAGGCAGGTGGCGCTTAAGTATTAATGCCTATGGAACAGGAGGCGGTGGCTGTATGTGAACAGGCACCAAAATAAATTTTGATGGCAACAGAAGGAATTTGCAAACCACACTGGGCGTGCACGGCATGGCGGTGGTCAACCGCCTGACCAGTAAACGAGAAAATAGGGGGGAGCCAGCACTGCCTGTGAATGGGATGCAAGTATGACAAAATAAAAAGTGTAACATTCACAAATTCATTCCTACTGTATCAATTCAATGAGATTTTTGGCAAATAATTGATCAATGATTTGAGCCCCCCTGCCCCGTCACGGCAAATCTCTATAAGGGGGGTCCCTACACTACAGTATATAATATACATGCGTACCATGTGGTCTCGTGTGATGTGCAGGACCATATAGGAACACCACCTACCTGAGAAGTGTCAGAACCGCTCCCATGCTGCAAGGGCTGACAACTGCGAGTAGAGAGGCAGTCCAGGTGCCTGCCACTAGCACAATGTCTGAACTAGCCCCCACAGTGTCAGACCAGCAGACATGGATGAAGGGCGGAACAGCCCCAGGCAGGTGGCGCTTAAGTGGTGATGACATAAGTAATGTTACCGCTCATTACTGCTCTCGCTGGGTCACACAGAGGGTGGAGCGAGACCCAGAATGTCTCATGAGCAGTGATGTCAGTAACTCAGTAATGTCACCGCTCATCAGACATTCCAGGTCTTGCACTGCCCTCTGTGTGACCCAGCGAGAACAGTTAGGAGCTGACATCATCACCTCTCATAGATTCGGGGGACGCCGTGGAGCACACTTTGGACCACATCAAAACTACAGGAATGTTTTTTTTAATAAGAAATTGGTGAACGAGGGACAGTGTCTTATTTTTATTTACCTCTCTCTTTTTAGGATTTTTAGGTTCCAATCTGTGGACTACATCATATTAAGGGGACTACTTCTTAGCTGCATGGCTTTTTTTATTTTTATAAACCAGGACAAGAGTTGGGGAGTGTTTTTTAAAATAAAATATTTTTGTGTGTGTTTTTTGCTGTTTTTACTTACTGGGTTAGTAATGCCGGTGTCTGATAGACGCCTGTCCATTACTAACACCTGAGCTTGATGCCAACTGACATTACACAGCTAATATCAATCCTAACTACTATTATCCTGATTGCCATCGCACCAGGGCAATTGGGAAGAGCTGGGCAAAGTGCCAAAATTGGTGCATCTATGGGATGTGTCTATTCTGGGACGGCTGTGAGCTGGAATTTTTAGGCTACGAAGGGCCAAATAACTATGAGCCTTCCCAGCCTAATAATATCAGACCACAGCTGTCTGCTTTACCTTGCCTGGATATGGAAAATAAGGGGGACCCAAAGTAGTTTTTTTTTTATTACTTTATATATTTATAAGGTTAAGCAAGATGAAAAACACCATTTAGTGCCACTTGAAAGGCACTAAAGGGTGCACTTGTGCAAACTCTTCCCTAATCTAAGCTCTCCCTCCTACATCAACTCTCCCTGAACTGATTCCAGAGGACAGTGTGCCAAGCATTGCATCACCGGGTCTCATATAAGACCCAAGGATGCGATGCGGTAGGCCAGTCACAGTAATGCCAGTAGCGAACACAGCTACAGCATTATTGTGTATGGCAGGCAATTCCCGATTGGCTGTCTCACAACTGCAAAACATGTGGGGCAAGCATTCGCAATACTCGGCCAAGTAACGAGCGTACCCGACCACCGCGATGCGCGATCAAGTATTGAGCTGAGCCAAACATGCTCCCTCATCACTAATGAGAAAAAGGAGAAGAAAGCAACCGCACATGAATCAGATGCACACCGATAGTATAAAATATATAATTTGCCTTTATTGTATATCAATATTTAAAACCATTTAAAACCAGAGATACAAAAGTGAACATGCAAACAAGAGGTGAGGTCGGTTCAACCTGGGCAAATAATAAAAATAACAGCATTACATAGGAAATGGTGAAGATAAACACATAAATAACCAAAATTTAGATGCTGTAAATGATGCCAAATAGAAATGCTGAAATGTACCCAATGTTTGATCTGGACCCACAATAGCAGCAACAACGTCTCTTAGATGAACGTCTGTAACATATCCCTATAAGATATACAGTCATAGAGAGGGAAAGGGTTACCTACAGATGCATTGGATATAACGATTATATATAAGGACAATCACAGGACATAAGAATAAGTTCCTGATCTTAAATATCCTGAGCATGTACATAAGCCATGGACGTTTGAGCACATATCCATAAACAATACAGAACCTCCCAGGGGGTTTGTTAATAGTGCATGCTGCAGCTAAAGTCTAATGCACAGGAAAAATGCCGGTTAAACCAATAAGTGCATGTAATCTGATAGTCAGGGGAGACCAGACCAGTAATGGGGAGTCAAACATGAATCTAAAGCGGCAATATACCCAGGGTTAGCAGGCCAACGCGTGTCGCCGCCTGAGCGGCTTCCTCAGGGCAAGTGCAGAGGTATACAACAGAGCGGCATATAAGTATGCTTGGTAATTAACAAGAGTACACAAACCTGTGAGAGTCAGGGTATATTATTTGAGCAGCGCCGTGTTAACGCATGCGTGGTGGAATACTACGGCGAGATGGAGTAGACAAAAAGGCATACATAGCAAAGCGCTGTAAAAGGAGAATTGCCATCTGATGCTGCTGTGGTGAAGCGTAACCCTGCATCCATTCTGTAGTGGTTAGAGTAGATTTAGAATATATTATATATGCAGTGAGAAGTGTTTTAAAAAACCCACATCAGCACAAATCCATATCGGTAAGCCATGGATAAGAAGACATGACTAAATACAATATGTCAGTTTGGTGTTTATCAAAGGTGCATAATTGGGCATTTTATTGACACACATGCATACCTGTGCATGTATCCGCGCATCTAACAGGTGCACAGACACATACCCACGTACACACATATCTACACACACGCGCACAGTAGTCACGTGTGTATGATCATGTGTGCACATATACATAAGCCCGGACTCCATTCATACCTACAGAGAGATGTACCTGAATAATTATATATATATACACATATAGGCACAGCCTAGAATAAAGGCACCATATTTCATATCATAACCCACATTTGGCGTTTGTATAATGACATTACCCTATAGATCTCGTTCCTAAAACCAACATGTAGGGGTTTGGAAATACGGTTATCCCAAGAGGTAGTATATCCATTTCTATAGGGTATCAAGGCGGATCACAGAGAGAGTCCCAAAAACATTATAAAAGTGATGATGAAATAATATATTATTCTTGATGTTCCATGCTGATCCGCATTGGGAATGAAGAGTAGACAAGTAGCTCCACATTGACCTCAGACATATAGATATTTCAAATACAGGCGACGGTCCCAATCAACTGTCATGATGTCGAAATATGTTGCAGGAGCCATGTAAATACTGCAAGAAAAAAAGGAAGGAATAAAGAAAAAATGTATATATAAAATAGGACCCCGAATCAGCCCAAAAAGCCGGTAAAGAGTAGCTCCTCGTTCAGTCCCATGGGCGTTACTGAGTGTAGATTGTAGATCCAATGGGACTCATTTTGCAGTAACCACTTTGAACATGAGCCCCCTCTGGCATTGCCAAAGAATTTTTGCAAGCCAGTGACCCTCGTGCCTCGTGGATTGCCATGATGTTTGGACAAAAAATGCGAGGCCACAGAAGTCAAAGTTTTACCTTTACGGATATCAGAAGCCGCCAGGTTGATTGTTGAAAAGTGCTTCTGGATGCGTTTGCGAAGCATCACTAATGCACACTTAACTTGGTTAAAATGTTAGAGGGGAGAAAACTCCTTCAAGGCACCTCTGATGGCTTAAAATCTGATGGAAGCGTATATAAAACATTAAAAAAGGGTTACAATTACAAAGTGCTTGCAATTCCAACCAGAATCGATGATCTAAAACTGTGAATTTTCAGGATTGCACCATTCACAGCAAACAGGAATCAGGGAGTCGAGGAGTAGTGTGCTCCTGAAGATGAAACTTTTGAACAATTTTGAATGCTAAAATTCTTCATAGTTGATCCCTATTTCTTGACATAGGTCAAATAAACGGTGTCAGAATATCCTATACCCAATAAGCCGGTCAGCTGCTCCTGTAGTTCTGCCAAGATTGGTGGACTTGGCTAATCACACTTTAATGCCTATGGCCATATAAATTAACTCAACTTTGTTACTGTAGGTGTAAACCCATCATTTGACATTATAGTGTTCTTTATAATGAACGCTGATGCAGAAGATCACAACCCAAGAGTTGGTAAAAACTAGAGTTGAGTAAAATGATTTGTAGGATCCTGGCCCGATAGTCACATTGGTAATTTGTGGCAGCTGGATCAGAGCACTGCAAATCTCCTCCTATTTGCCCATATCCTGGACACCTCTTCTGACTAGGAAGTCTATGACGTAAGGTGGTGTTACCTACCTATTCTGGATCATGGCTTTTCTCCCCTCACCCTGGTCTGCTGAATTCTGTTGTTCTCTACATCGAGCTTTGCAGGTGGCTTTTATAAGGTTTATCAAGACACACACCTGTGTCTTTGGTATTTAGACTTATAGTGTTCCTGAGTCCTGTTTGTCTGCAGATTCCATTACCTCTGCTACTTGTCTCCTGTCTGCCTGCGACTTCCAGTACCACCACTAACCGTCTCCTGTCCACCTACAGCTTCCAGTACCTCTGCTGCCTGTGTCTAGAGATGAGTGAACCTGAGGCATGGTTTTTGACCCGAACCCCAACTTAAAAATTCAACGTTCGAGTTCGGATACTTTACGTGCAAACTTCACTCGCGCGAGCAATGCTGTGCTCAGCTACGCTTGGGGTTCAGCCCTGTGAGAGCCGTTTGCAGTGTTTTAATGGCTCACATTTGGTGATCAGATGCAGTCTGCACACATAAACAAAAAAAAATAAATAAAATTGAAAAACCCCACCCACCCTCTCCCGGAAGTGTTTTGCTTATGGCTGGCTGCATGTGGGCGGAGATTCAAACTGCCCAATTAATGACTTCCATTGAGGTTTGGTTCAAGTCAAGGGCACAAACTGAACCTTCTCTAAATTTCGAATGTACCTGCAAACCAAACCTCCAAAGGTTCACTCAGCTCTACCCGTCTCCTGTCTGCCTATGGCTTCCAGCACCAGTTACTTATCTCCTGTTTGACTATGGCATCCAGTACCTCTGCTACGAGTCTACTACAAATTTCCCAATTTCCCATGTCACAAACTGAACCTTATCTAAGGTTCGAATGTACCGGGCAAGCCAAACCTCCAAAGATTTGCTCATCTTTACCTGTCTCCTGTCTACCTGTAGCTTCCAGTACCACTGTTACTTATCTCCTGTTTGACTGTGGCATCCATACCTTTGCTACCAGTCTACTACAAATTTCCCAATTTCCCATGTGTATTTCACCTGCCTGCTGCTCTGATGCCCATGGCCGTGTGACTACCTTGGCCTTGGGCTTGGAAGACCCACCTCACCAGGTGGTCTGCTAATCAGAAAAGGCATTCAAGGATGTCA